>NC_045741.1:35342472-35569972 GCF_008692095.1 Etheostoma spectabile
TCTTTTCATATCATCTTTAAGCACCACAAGGACTGAAGAAAAGGCCAAATGTTGGTGATGGGTCATTAATGTGCGCTGGGTGTTCTGCGAACTCTTGGGTGGAACATAAATGAGCAAAGAAGCCACAGATCGTCCCCCACCTTGGTGAAATCACAGCCTATGCAAACAAGATATGCACTTTAGGTAATACAGGCCATTAACAAGGTCCAGCAGAGCTCCCGTCACATTTTCAACCATCCCTAGGTATGTGTGTTTGTGTGTGTGTGTGTGTGTGTTGTGTGTGTATGTGTCTGTGTATGTGTGTGTCATAAAGCAAAGATTCCTCCCAGCAAGAGTAGACCTCAGATGACCCTGAAGGAAGCAGTGCAGACTGTTCCACCCACTCCACAGATCCAAAGCAATTCCGCTGTGGTTAGTCATTCTCAGACTCTGTCGGAGAGTGCAGCCACAGCAGCAGAAAGAGCTGGAAGCCCCCATGGGAGGTGGGGGCAGAGTGACACTAAGCAGTGTGGAAATGTCGCAGTGTGGATCCATCAGGATTCAGCTGTCAGCCAAGAGGAGGTAGATGGTCAGGAAAGACTGTGAATAATGTAGTGCCAACACACAAACACCGCGAAAAACTCCAAAATCTCATTTCTCTTAAGAGCCCCTGTAAAATATTTTTCATTGACTTTAAAGGGATCTGATGAGGGCTACAACACCTCAGAGGAACCCTGAACTTAGAATCAAGACGTCCAGGGGGCCTCAGCCGGATCAAACCATCGCTCACACACTCTTGTATTATTGATCATTAATCACTGAAAGGTGAACTTCAAATAACACTTTTTTCCCCCTCCAAATGCTCTCCTGCCCAGTGCTGCCCGAGCAATGCAATGCACTTTCCACTCTGCTGTGACTCGCTGCATATCTTTTCTCACTGAGGGCAGACATGATGTCGTCTGAATGATCCATCTATCTGAATGAGCTTTCTGTAACACTGTGCTGGGTCTGAATGACAGGCCTTTGCATTGCAATAACACTGACTGTGGTGCTTATATGACCAAAAGATTACGGTGCTGAGTAGTTGTTCTAGTAGAAATCCATCCTGCTTTAAGTGCTACGGGCACTAAATATTTCATGGTTGGCAAATTAATTATGAATCATGAAAGCACAGTGACAATGTGGAGATAGTACTACCGCAGCAAGTGCAGCTTTTGACTTTACAATTTAAGAGATTAGCTGATATTATTGTAGCCTCACAGGGGGAAAGAAACCTGTAATAAACTCCTATTTCATTTGGAAGCTTTTTCCTCATTAACAGGAATTGCTACACAACTTCCATTGGGCTATCAGATTAAAAAATGAAATGTGAAACATTTGCCAATAATCGTTGTATGGCCCAAAATAAAATAAAAAAAATCCTGGATATCAGAATCAGCTGTGAGAAGGACTTAGGACACAAGTCAAACACAAAGAAGAGGATTTTTTAGTGCTCCCTGAAACCAGGGCAGCACCCAAAGCTTGGAAAAACCTTTTCAGTGCATACCATAACCCTACATTTATATGCTCTTCTCTCTGCTTCACCTGGATGACAGCAGAATACAGATTAGGGGCAGGTTGTATTACATATGTGCAAGAGTGCCAAAGCAATCAGTGTTCTTTTCAAGGGCTGAGAGCTTGACACAAATATGTCACGCATATGTCCAAATGCATTGGGTGAATTCAAATTCATGAGAGTAGGGGCACTACTGTCATGTTAGCCACTATTTCTAATGCAGGGACTGAATCCGTGTGTCAAGCTGAATTTGTCCGAGGCACATGTCAGACAATGCAAAGATATTTAAAGTGACTTTACTGCTCCCTTTTCTGTAGTTTCTATCCTCGGTTTAATACGACAAAGTCACATTATGCTGCTGTCCTTGTCACTTACATTGCTGGCCTCCAGGTACTCCCTCCAATACATTTAAAAGCCACTTCTCACCGGCCAAAATGCTATTCCCCCAAATCCCACTCACCTCGCCATGCAGTCACCACTGAAAAGAACCAGATGCCTCACCCCAAACACGACCAATGTTTCATCTGGAACACAACCAAGCTAAGGATTTACCTTCTGTATGTCTCTGTGGTGGTGGTGGTACATGATTAAGTGTTTCAAAGGAAGGTCCGGTTGCAACACCATCATTGTGTACGAAATTGCATTAGGAGGCAGATCACTTCACATAACAGAGTGTGCATGTTTACCTTCTGATCCATGACACCTGTGTACCCCTCCAGTGGTGGTTTTGGGAGTCTCAGCGGCCTCCCTGGCGTCTTTGTGGATGGAAGAGCAGCATCTAAACGGTGGGGCGATGACGAAGATGATCGGTCACCAGAGCTGCTGTTGTACACCAACATAAAACTGGTAACCATGGTGACGATGATGATGCCACTAACCCCTTGGTACTGGAGAGACACATGGAAGACGTTAAGTTCAAAGAAAGAGCATTGAAAAATGACATTGAGTCAGAGCACTTGATTTATAAAATCAGTTTCAGGACGAGAGCTGCATTTGCTTTTGTCAAGAAATCCCTGCTATGAAAATGTCAGCTTTCAAAGCAGAGGCGACGCAAGAAATTGCAGCTGCTGCTTTCCTCATGTGAGGCTGCAGATGTAACATCAGCTGTCAACAGGGCAACATGTTTTAAAGAGAGGTGCAGAAATAGCTGCTGAAGTCAAACATGTTCCAACACCCCCCCCCCCATATAATCTCCACAAATTAATTAATAAATAAATCTGTAAAATACATTAATTTGATGGACATGGATTTACTGTGAGACACAAAAAAAATTAAATACCACAAAGTGCAATTAGGTAGCTATATGCTGACAGCTCAGCCTGTAACTCACTTCTTAGAAAACATTACAGATCTCTACAAATAAACATTACAGTGATGTCTCTTCTTCATAATTACCACTCTTATCTTCATCTTTATTTCCCCTCGTTGCCAACCTTCATCCTATCATCCTTGAATGCTCTCTCACAGAGCGTCGGGACTCTTCAGCATGCAACACTTGAGCAGCAGCATCACCAGGATCAGCGCGCAGCTCCAGAAGACGACGCTCCACTACTCTTCTCCCATGCTCGCCTCACTCCACACTGACTGTGCTCCTCATGGTCCTAAACAACCCCTCCTCTTCCCAGCGCACCTCACTGCCACTGTTCACTGGGGGTTCATGAGATGGCAATTTCACACTTACACTTACACAGTTAAGATTATAATAATGTTGCAATTGTCCTATTCAGTCCTATGCAGTCCTATTCAATATGAAGGGAGCTCTGTGTGTTTGTAGTGGCATTATTGACCTCATTTGTATCTCTGTTTTTAACCATATCAATTGACTAAATTATTCCTTTCCAATTTCTTTTTGGCACAGTTATCACACGATAGTCATTATTCTCAACAAATTGCTGATTTCCCCACACAGTAACTTTTCTGCTTTCATGCAGAATCACTGTTATTTTTAAAATGCCCCAGTTCAGTCTGGGTGTTCAAAATGTTTTTTCAATTCATTTGAAGATTTATATTCTTCAGGAGATGGCAGGTCTATGCTAATCACCATCATGATCACACTTTAGTCTGTGTGCTGGAAGCAATCAACGAATGCTGCTCATAGTTCTAAAGATGTGAGGTAGATAAAAATGCTGGAGATTAAGAGATTTTACATTTTTGTTTTTCATTTATTTCTACAATAGTTCCTAAATCAAATGGACTTTTTCTACTCAGATATTTGTCTTTACAGCACAATGCAATTATCATTGTATTATTTCTGTTTTACAAATTTGTTACTGTAAAGTGCTCACAGTGTTGTGTATATACTATATTACAATACACCATAAAGTTGTTCATTGACTGGGAGAAATCTGTGAACGAACACTTTTGAAACTTGCTTCTTTAAGACACAATATGTGATGATAATCGTCATAAGAGATTACTACTGAGAATTACTCATATTGACACAATGTCTTAGATCTCTTCAGTTATGCACTGATAAAAGGAAAAGTCACTCAGCAATGAATCACTGGCTGATATTCATTTTGAATGCCAACATGATTTAAATGTTTTGAGTGAGTGACAACCTTTTGTAGGTCAGATCACGTCTAGTGTTGCTCAGAAAAAACTGATGTCGTTCCGAATAGTAACAGTGTTTCATAAAGTGTGCAGATGTTATAAGCTGATGCCTCATCTTGTTGTTTTGGTATTGCATAGCACCTTGCCAAAAGTTATGATAAGATTATTATAGTTCTGAAAATGATGTTATTATACATGACCATTTTTGTCATTCAAGCTAATTTGGAGACATCCCATTTAAGGAAAGGGAAACCATTTTACTAATCTGTCATGGCAACCTGCAGGTTGCCATGCCAGGTCCTAAAGCTCCTCATGAGAGGTAGATTTGCTGGAGGCTGTAATCTAGTCAGGAGGACCTGGGAAATGGAGAAGGCGTCTTTTTATAGACGCCCTCTGAGCTGCTATCATTGTGTTCATTTTCAAATGTGTCTTTCATGTTCGAGCCGTTCCTCAGCAAATCTGACTTTACAAACTGAAATGTATGTGTTGGCTTTGTGGGAATTAATAAGTAATTTATATCTCAAAAACATCACAGATATTACGGCCAAACCAGATGCTGTAAGAAAAATCAGGGTAACCTACTTAAAAGCTACATTGGGAACAACACGTCTTCCTTTTTATGTTATTGGCCCAGTTTTACAAAAGTGGAAACAATTGTCTTTTTAGACTCATTTGCTTCCTATCTGATACAGGGCTACATGTAGAATATGATGGGATACAGGATGACAAAAGATAAAACAACATAGGCCCGTTACAATGCAATGCAATGTATGGTGTTATGCAATATGATATCATACTATATGAAACAAGACAAACTAATATGAAACATCACTACAGTGTAATTTGGATGATAAAGTTAATGTGACATCAGGATGATGCTTTGCAACCAGATTAAAATCTTAAGAAATAATAGATTTCTGCTACAACAAAAATTTGAATACAGTGTATGGTTATTAGATTTAACATCAGGCTTTTGTGCAACAACAGGAAAGATATTGTCTCTCTACAAACTTTTCAAATGAACGTCACTTTTTGCCTGGAGTTCCCACCCCTCGTAGACATATTACGATGGGTCTCGAGTAGCGCTTGCATCACAATTCAAAAAAGGTTGGCAAACGATGCTCAGTAGCACAAACACATCAGGGATACATGTAGTAATACTATAAATAAAAACTCTTTAAATGGAAATAATGAGTATTTATTTCATTGTCTCAAGAAAATAAAACACACGTGTACTGTAAAATACCCAAGCTGTACAGTAGGAGAGTTACATTAAACAGAGATACAAACATATGAACATCCAGGCTTCTGAGATCAACAGACAGGAAATAGAGCCTATTATGGAGTCAGCTCATTTGTTGGTTTGACAACGATCAATAACATTATCAATTCAGTCCTACACATAAATGGACACCTTTGTGAGGTTGCCAAAATTGAGAAGGCACTGACATCCCTTCAAGCTCTTGTTACAGTGTCTGAGTTCAACTTTAATAGCTGAGAAATGAGCAAAGAATATGTAATGACTAGCTACTCTATGTTTAGTAGTTAGGGTACATTTCCATATGAAACCATGACTTTTTCAATGACTTTACTCATTTTCTGTTTTCCATACGGCCATATCATTGGTAGAGTCATTTTAATCAACAAATTATCTGTAGTCACTGAGGAGCACAGCCTCATAATGCACCTCATCATTATGAATTCAGAGGATTAGGTGGTTTGCAGTCTGTGTGGTTTGATTAGAGGTGTCCCTGAGGTTTTGTGTGCATCTCGGAAAACTCTCGGATCACCAACTGACACCAAAGCATTTCATAAACTGAAATCTATCGAACGAGGACGCCAGACGGTGTCGCCTGGCCAAAGGAATCATGTGTTGAAATAGCGGCTTGATGGACCTTTTGGTTGCAAAAGCATTTTTTGTATTAATTGTCCTTAGCTAAGAGTTATGCTCCTATGTATCAAAGAAACTAAGCTAAGACTAAACGTCAAGGGACTGAAGTAATTTCCAATTAATGATTGTTTAGTCAAAGGGCTGTACTATGGGCACAATATTATGTTTTACTGATATCTGTACATAAGAAGCCATTACGGACTTTTGTGTTCAGTGGTTTTGCACTAAAAAAGGTGTTATACTAATGCCATTAACATATCATTAATGACAACAGAACAAAATGATCCTAAGATGGCTTGTGAAAGGCTGAGTATGTTCGTAAACATAAAATTAAAAAAATAGACAATTACTGACCTTACGTGAATGTAAAGTACCTTAGGTAGGCTTTCCAAGTAGATGTTCTGTAAGGGTGTTAAAGTTAATAAAGAAAGACCGAGCTGGACCTGTTTCTGTTAATAGGGTAAATTGCCCATAAAAGGATTTGAATCTAACTGCCTCTTTAATCCAATAAATCTCATGCAACTGTTCAAAAAAAAGTGGAGATGCGGTGTTGTTAAATTGGGGGTGTTTATATACCAGTCCATACCAAGTGTGCATTTAGCTGCACTACAGGTAAAGGATCACTCCGGGATAGTTACAGCTGTAAGTGCTCAGGTTTAGGCACAGAAGAAACAACACTTATTTTGGTAATTGCCTCCCTTCACAGCTTGATCATCGCTGAATCTAACCAATAAACTCAATTTCACAGTTCCAAATAATGTTTCTTAGAAGTGCTGTGTTTATCCAAATGATTGGGGGTGAAAGGATCTGCAATCCCCTAGTTGGATCTCTGTTGCACGTTACAGCGTAAGTGAATCACTTTCTTTAATGGTTAGACTTGGTGAAGTGTCAGCAGGGTTGAAGCACTGAATGAACAAAGCAAAGAGTGATTGGGTTATGAGTATCTCCTTCTGCCTCTGATCATGAAAAATAAAAATAAAACTCAATATTCAAACAGCAAAAAGACTGCCACAATGAAAGAACTTATCTTTTGTTTTAGAAAGTGGAGAAAAGCTCCAAACCAAACCAGCACAAAATGTGACTGCATCTGTTGTGTACCCTCTCAATTATGTAATTAGTAAGCTGTTGGCATCTGTCATTTTCGCTGAATGACAAGCAGATGGGCCGGCAACTCTGGAAATGACAGTTATTCTTAGAGGGAAACACAATTCACCTATAAAATGTGTCATTGTCCTTCTGCAATCCTTGCAGGATTAAAGAACCCTCCCACTGATGGCTGGCAATAAAACACATACTTTACTTGACCTTGTGACATGTGATAACATTCTGGTGTAATAGTTTAGCCCTGTTCATAATAAAACAGAAATTAGTGGAAAAAGGAACAGAGGAAGATAGATAATAAATTCCCCAACCTCAATCTTTTCTCCTTTAACTCACTAATTATTGTAGGTATACACATAGTAAGACACAGCACACCAACACTATTCACTTCCAATGTAGGAATATCCACAACAGCAGGCAATATGTTTCTAACTGAGCCATAAAAATCTAGGGTCCATCTGGCTGTAGTATCATTCTATTTATAGCATCAAAACTCAACTGAATTAGACATCGATGAAGAGAAGTTTGAAAGATATGTTGCAAATTCCCTGAAAAACATTCAGTAGGGCTGAAAAAGACAAACTGAGAAACAATCCTTCCCATTTCTGGTTCTCTTTAGGATGTAAATCTGTAGGAACAGTTCTAGGCTATTAAAGGTTGAAAACCACTATATTGGCCTGTGTCACCAAGACAATTGGTTCTAGATTCATTGCATTGCACTGGTCAATAATGTGATCCTGATTTTCTCCATGTGCAATTGGCAGTGATCCTGTCACATCAACATATGATCCGTCCCAGCGAATTCAATCCCTTCTTAATGAGATCCTATTGATTTCATCCACAGAGTACTCAGAGAGATATCACTTTTAAGATGTCATTGTGTAATACAAATCACTTACCATTTCTAATATAATCATACATTAAAATATGGAATATTAACATTTTAGATACTCTGTCTGTCGTTCAAAAGAGATAATGTTTGGCGATGTGCAATTATTCAGGCAACATCCAGGTTGAAACACTTTGGCTACAGCTCTCAAAGATAAAACATGCTTTCTTTTATTGTATCTTACTTTATGAAAATCCCACCCTGCAGCTTTTGGATCTCCCAGTTATTGTGCATGATTTTCAGTCTCTGCTGCCACGTTCTGGCCATACTCACAAAAACCCATAATCAATGTGTGCTGTGTGTGAATATGACTATGAAAGGCAAATTTTGGAGTACCACACGCATGATTTAGTTCTTTTATTAAGTGTTTCCTCGTTTTAAAATGGGAAATGCAGCTTTTCCTCCTCTACATTTACTTTGCAGAACAATATTTTACATGCAAAACACATAAGTCATAAATGGGGACGTGTTTAAATTATAATAAACAAAAATTACAAACTGTATGAGTAGCCTGAGTGAGAACATCACCCACAATTCTAGAACATTACTAGTCACACACGAAATAGGAGCTACGTAGGCTGTATAATGTGTTCTTGTTGCATCTGTTTGGAGGGGAGAAGTTACACCTTCATCGTAATTAATAGCTCTTGAAAATTGGTGAACTTGTGTGATTCCACCATAGCTCCGCCCAACTTTAAACCAATCAGCCAGAATAACCCCTCCCGAGTAGTGACAAATACATTAATGCCAAAGTTAAAACGAAAGGGAAAGACAGAGAGAGAAATATTTGCAATGTCACAGAAACCCCAGCTGAGGTCAGTGTTTCTCCACCAGACTCCTCAGTGTAGACAGAAATGGCACTGCCTCCCACTACTTACAATTTTGGCTGTATTAATAATCAACTAAAAAAAGCAACCTGGATCACAACTATTCTTGCTGACACGGGCAGTATACTAATCCTTCTGTTCTGCAGCGTCGTTGATATAAGTCCTACAAGTGTTCGTGCCAGCAGACAAACTGCACAACAACGATGTGTTTTAGAAAACGCATCCTAACAAAGGGGAACGGGAATTTTAGCAGCACCGTCCGCGGTGTACGTCCCCTTTAAAACAGTTTTGGAATAATTCATGACGTCGCGCTGTAAACACGACTGACGTTCAGCTGCGTGGCCAAAGCATCCACCAAGCGCCCAAGACATCTCCAGGTTTCTGTTGAGTTTAGCGTTATTTCTCGACGGGACCGCTGAAAGGCACTCAAATAAACTGCGGTCCACCTGGAGTCTCATATGCGGTCTCCAAAACCAAGACATTTTGTAGCAATTTTCCTACTAAGTGCCATGGCTAGGAACACGGACACCCCCTCCTCTTACTATGGTGAGTCGGTTCGTCTTTGTTGTAAACGCCAACATATCTTTTCTCTGCACTGTGTAACGTTAACGTTATGACAACATGATATAACGGTGGGTTCTTTAGCCCGAATGATGTTTAACCCCCTGCTATAATTTACAGGGACGTTAGCTTGCTTAGCTACATGGTCAGTTGCTAAATTCAGTTTTTTTTAACGGTTTACATCAAATGCGCAGCAACGGGTATAACGTTAACGGTAGAATCATGTTTTAAACGGCCATTTACGTTTGAATAAGTAGCCTTAGCCTAGCTACCGTCTTTTTGTGTTAACGTAGTGATGTGATATTTTTTCCCTTTGTGTTTACCTGGCGTAGCTATACGTTAAGTCCTCACAAAAGGCATTATCACTTTCCTTCTCCACTTGTCACTTCGTCTTTGTTGTAAACCCAGATATATATATATTTTCCTCTGTGACGGCATGACAACAGAATATGACGTTAACACCATCTTCATTATCGATTAACGATTCTTTTCTGGACTGATAGATTCACCGTTTGTCAGAATCACTTGCTATAAACTATCAGAATCACTTCAATTCAGTTCCTATAAGGATGATGCCACCAGCTTTCTTTGTTTTGTTCATATTCAGTTTCAGACAAAGAAAGCAGGTTTCCTCAACATTGAGAAACTGGAATTAGGGCATTGTATCTTAAAAAAACGTAACCATTCATTGATCAGATATTGAATAGCTGCATGTAACGGTAGAAAAACGTTTTAAACGGTTAAATTTACATTTTAAAAAGTAGCATAACGTATTTTTTATGTCTTAAGAATGATCTCGATTCATTTTCTGTTAATCGATTAGCTAATAGACTAATCGTTTCAGCTAATCTCTGGCCCCTTAGTTAGCTAACCTAGTTAACTGGACCGTTATCTTTATGGCTCACATTTAACTAGTCAAAAATGATCCGTAGCCATGGTTATCTTCTGTGATGTGATGTTTTGCTTTGTATTTCTTACATGTGTTGAGTGTAAGAGACTGTTAACAACAATAAGACTTATCTCCACTTACCCCACATTAAGGATAACTACACCATTGTAACAACTCTCATGTAGTTATTAATGAAGATGTTCGCTGTGTATGGTTTTGATAACAAAGGATTTATTGTCTCCAAGTGGCATTTTTGCTGCTCCATATGGATATAGTCAATACATGGGCAGATTTTCAGTCCATTAGACTGTCTTAGTAATCATGTTGTTTATCAAAGCAATTTAATCCTTTATCACCACCAGATGCCACACAGTGTCTTTCCTCTGACACAAAAAGTCTCTTACACTGGTAATATTAACCATACCGGTGGCTTTTTTGTAGGTTGGGTTCCCATATTAATACTTCCCCAGCTAAAAAATATCCTCTCTATATTTAGTAATCTTCCATTTAACCATTAGAAAATACTTATTTAGTGCTTTGTTAACAATGTAATTCTTGTTGTCCGTGTGCAACTGTTCTCAGGCTACTACAAGACTAATGGGAAACTAACTATTGAAACCCGGACTAGGTGACAGGGCAATTAATGTCTCCTTTCAAGGGAACATTTCTTTACAAAATGTTACAAAAACAATTAAGCTTCTCAAAAAAATTAAAATGTCATTTCAGCTTTTACAAGTTTTTTTTTATGTGGCTGGTAGATCCAATCTCACCTATTCACCAAAAAGGCAAAGGTCGGCTAATCAGTCCAACCCCAGCTATAACACCTTTTATATAAGTATTAACTTTCTCATGTCATGCTTATTAGTGCCAGCAGAGCCTTCCGCATCATTTTCAGTTACAAATGTGTCATATCATATCAACTCTGTCCAAGCTCGTTGAATGTAATAACAATAATAATAATAACCAAAATGACTGTGAGGGAGGCTTGATCCTTACAGATACAGAAGCAGTACAGTTTTAGAGTGACACAGGCTTTTGTCAGGACTGCTCGTGGTGGCTATTGATGGGGGGGGGGGAAGCTACTGTGTCTTCCCAACATGCTGACCCCATGTGTCCCTCAGACCTCATGACCACAGCACTCTGCCAATCACGACTGCAACCTGTCATGTGTAGTTGATTCTGTCTGCTCTCGGCAGACATGCAGTTTACCACCGGGCCCTTCAAACCATATCAACATAAACACGACACTAGTATGTAAAGTGTTGTAAGTAAACAGCTTAGTGAAGATAGGAGGTGAAACACAAAATAGAGTCAAACAGACGCTAATATATACTGAATATACCTGTATTATTAGTATTGCTTTAACTTGCAGTGTTATTCTCCAGAGAATTACATAGGTTATTTTGAAACAGTTTAATAAAGGAACACAATTTAGTTTAACAGCATCTTACCAAATAGCTAGTGGAACATGGGATGGAGTTATGGGGCCTCCCTGTGTTTAGGTCAGCTGCTTTATGTTATCGGCTCCCTCGTGCTTTTGTCAGCTAGCTTGGCAAAAGAGCAATTCAGACTAGGTTTCATAACAGAGAACAACAAGGCACATTTCACATCAGCATACTCTGCCTGGTAGTGTTGTCAAATCACCTCGCCAGCTAATGTTTCACTCACTGCATTTTATTTAAATGTGGACTAAATGTGGAGTGCATAGTAACGAGTATCACATTTGTTGTTGCTTTTAGTGTACCCATTATTTCTGGTTTTCTTTAATGGTTTATCCCTCTTATTCCAAAACATAAAGTGGATGATTCTGTCCAGTATATCATTCATTTACAGTTCAGCTAGTTTGATAGATCTTGTCCAACAGCAGGGCTGGTAGTCAGTTAATTCTGATGTCAGTTCTGCAGAATCAAAGAATAAGGGTTTCTTTCTGGACTTGCTACCCTCAGATGTCACACAAGAAGAAATAAAAAAAGCAGACACCAGTTTTGTTTATAAACAACTGCCATTAGGCATGATTTGTGGAAGAAGTGCTAGTGTTCTCACTGTTTTTCCTCAACAGGAAACCCTCCTACTCACTTGAAAGTTATATATTTCTGGGAAATGTAGCAAAATCCCTACTGAAGCAGAGGTAGATCAGGCAGGATGAGGGACTGCCATGATGCCATTCCACAATAAAGCTACATTGTGTAAGAATTACTCCCATCTAGCGTTAAGATCATATATCGCAATCAACTCTCTCTCGCCACACAGTTTAGAGCTTCAAAAAGTGAAAGTGTACAAAAGGCCGTCTATCAGCCGTGGTTGTTGGAGTGCATGTCAGAGAGTGGCGTGGACGCTTGCTTCACACCACGAGCGGGCCCGCGCGCCACCTGACGGAAAGAAGAGAGAAAAAAAAGAGGCTTTTTTCCTGATGTCGCCAGTCTCTTGCTCTTTTCAATATCAGTTTTCTTTTTCTGGGCAAAGAAGAAGACGCCTGTTCTTGAAATATGCAATTATTGCAGCAATAATACACAGTTGGATTTTACTTTTTATGAACATAAATTGCATGTGCCCTCCTAAAAAGCAGCAAAAAACACCTGAGCACTCAAAGTGAGCCCTGTTTGAAGCTGGTGGTCAAACATCCCATCATTCACGTTCAGCAGTTCTCCACTTGCTGTACATCCAGGATTGCAGTGCACTCTACTGGCAAGTATTAACGCTTCTAACTATGCAGCAAGTGTTTAGTGGGCTTACTGCTAAAATGTTCAGTCAGTAGGAAAAATAGAAAAATAGCTCATTATCATTCTTTGACAGGTTTGTAAGTAACAATTTAAATATGATTTCCATTCACCACATGAAGTGTTGAGCCGGGCACAACTGTTAATTAACAAATTTCTCGCATGGACAGCTTTCCTAAACGCTGCATTTTTATACTGAGTCAATGCAGAGTCTTGACAGAAAGCTGGGAGCCTAGGTTTAGAATTAAACCTTCACAGCCTCCTGTGAAATTGCAGTCAGAGAAGGTTGTGGCTCAAATGGCCCATTTTGCACCCAGAACTAAGTGTTATTGTGGGCTTTTAAGTGTCACTGTCCTCTGCAAATACTTGTCTCAAAAAGGACCAATGCTCACTCTGTAGTGCTTCTACACATTTTATCAGGCTTTATGGCATAACTGCTCATTATTTTTAACACTGTTATGTTCTTTTGCTACTAATTTGTGTCTTTCCCCAAGAGATAGCTGTGTCAGGGCCTGGAAGTTTGAAGTATATTATTCACACTAATGATAGGGTGAGTCAGTAAATAATTTCAGATTTACTACTGCACAGCACTGGATGTTGATTTGTTTAAGTCTGTGAAAATGGGACATTTAGCTGTGAACAGGCTTCTGGGCAACAGCAAGGGGACTTTAAATATCCAATCTGACGTACAAATATAGTCTTGTTTGTTTATGGCTACAAGGCTTACTGACATTGACAGGGATTTCTGAAACACAAGATAAAGCTGCGTTCATAGCACATTCACATTCATCCACGTCTCGGGTGCACAGTGAGACTTGAAATTATTTTTGCTAATTCAGTGTGCTAAATGATGCATCTAGCTTGATCAAAACAAATTAATTATTATCTTAAGAACAAAAGAGACATGATGTTGCCACAAGAGACATGTTTTTTGCACAGGTGAGGGCCTTGCATTGCACCTTGTAGGTTTGCTTTGACATATTAGGCTTTTAGTGTATTTAAGGCTGATCCGAGTTTGTCGTGTGCTGCTGAATGTTGAAAGCCAGAGGTTACGAGGATTGCCTGTTTGATAACACAGACAGGGAATTTATGTCAAAATGACCAAATCCAGACATTGGCTCGCCCATATCACTTGTTTAATGAAATCTGATTTGTAAAACCTTTTGACATAGTTATTAAATTACATGAGTGCATTAACATTTCTTGCCATTTTCTTGTAATCAAAGAATCAAGATTCTGTGACGTGCTGTGACACACACATGCACTCATATAAAGCAAGATGACATCATGACTTTGTATAAACATACACGCAGACTTTCTTAAGCCAAGTGGTGTGTTATCTGTTTGCATTTTGAGCTATCCACTTGTATGTCTATACTCTATACAGCAAACATAAACATACACGCCAATTGGCACGTTATCACGAGAAGAAAGTGACTGTTGAGTTTAGGAAACGTGACACGCGGGTTGGGTTTAGGAAAAGAAGAACAGGGTTGGCTTTAGTAAATGAAGAAAGTGAGTGTTAAGTTTTGGAAACGTGGCACACAGGACACGAAGGAAACGTGGTCTCCTGGGTGTAAGTCCTGTGTTTTACCCATCCACCACCACGACCAATCTCACTATGCGGATGTTCACTCTGTCATACTACTAGCTATGGCGTTAATTCACATGCTTTCGCCAGGTAATGTAAGTCAATGGAGGCCAAACGGCATTGATAACCACGCCAGTAAATGCACACAAATTGGCGTGTCACAAACGCCATTTCATGAGATCAGTCTGTATAAAGCCACAGTTGGTGATAGATTAACTTTGTGGACCTAAATTTGTGTGAAAGTGTTACTTCCATGTCCTACCATTAGGAATATGGCCTCTGTTGCATCCTGCCCAACATAAAACTTTGATGTGTAAAATAAGATGTGGATTTCTGTGGTAGCATGCAGTACATGGCAAGAAATACATTGCCATTAGTCTTTTAGTCCAGTCCTGAAAATCTTATTTTCCCAAATCTGTCCGAAGACTAAGATTATGAACAGTACAGTACAGAACAGTTGTTTTTAGTGCAGATTAATTTGTACATACTTTTGTGATACTAATGGAGCAATCTGCCTTATTCTGTCTTGGTTTTTCAGAAAGTTGTATAAGAAAAAAGAGCAATTGTGGAAGTTTCAAGGCAAGTCTTGAATACTGAGTATGAGACTAAAGGATACTGTTTGTGCATTTCTAACAGTGTGGAGAGATGCGTACAAATGTAGGTGTGTATAAATGTGTTTCTTTACCTTAGTGGGTGTATTGCACAATCCCTCCAGGATTTCAACGACTTTTTTTTAGATTGTTGCGGCCCAAAATGCCTGATGTTGCGGGAGCTTTTGCACAAAAAAATGCAATAAAAGTTGTTTGGTGCAATGAAGTTCCGGGAGACAGAGAAAGGTGAAAGTTTTTTTTTTGGAGAGAATAAAACTACTGTGGTCTGAGTTTCCTAGTAACTTTACCAAAAAGGCTCAGGATGCAGCACATATTGGTATAATATGAAAATGGCTTGGGGATTTAAGACAAAATATACAAATGTATTGAATTAATTAAATTTGAACATGTCTGTCAGTGGCTTGTTGATCTTTACTTTGTCAGTTAATTTCCTATCCTGGGCTGGGACACACATTCATACGGTTTGATAAAGCACTTATTGGACTTTAACTTATAATTGCACGTACAGTAACGAGCGTAGCTGTCCTCAATTTAGATCATCCTGTTGGTCTCATCTCCGTTTTTTTTTCCAGCATCCACCGTGTGTCTGTGTGTGTCTGTGTCTGTGTTTGAGTCACGGGAGAACTGAGCAGCCCCACCCGCTCCAGAGAGGCGACAGGATTGAAACAACAGCCGTGTCAGCAACATCAGAGTAAAAAATCATTACAGCGTACATTAATGTTAAAATTATACAGGTTGATAGGACGGTCTGACATGTTTTGCACGGTCTTTCGCTGTACGTTTTGTTGGTAAATGTGAGATGTTCGAGTCACACACGTCTCATCATACAAGGAAATGAATTTGGCAACGTACGTGTGACATTCTCACTCCCTCTTGGTCATTGGCTCTCAGAGTCACATACTGATACAAAGTCTGGGCACATATGAGTGCTGGGAATGGTTGAAGTTGCGGGAAACTGGTTATTGGTCAAATTTGCAAAAACGTTGCGGTGATTGGTTGAATTGGCGCGATCGCAACATCGCTAAATCCTTGACGGACTGATTGCATATTTTTTTAATATAGTGATGTGGGATATCTTCTTATGTTTAAACATTTATAAATCCAGGCCAAAGCCAGTTGAGCCTGTCACTGATCTACAGTAGCAGTAGCAAGCCTCATTTCACAGGAACACATGGCTGTCACTGACATGCCCAGAGGCTCCTACAGAAGTTACCAAGGTCACAGAGCCTCAGCCACAATACTGCCACTTGTCCGCTTGGAGCAGCAGGCTAGCTGTCAGCATCTGACACACTCGGATGCTAACTCCCCTCTTGGGGGTCGAATCCCAACCCGGATACCACCATACTCGGCATTTGAGGGAATGTCAGCAAGCACTGTGTCTTTGCTTCCCTCTGAAAATATACACAGTAAACACTGTTCGTGCACTGATGGGATTTAGCCCAATGGGCTACCTAAGCCAATGTACTCAGTCCTCGAGCATCTGCTAATAGTTGAGAGGATCCCAAGGGGCTCTGCAAAGTAAACTTAAACCAGAGATGGATGGCTGTTTTTGTCTGTCTCAATAAGGAGACAAGCACTTTAAAGGTTGTACTGTTGTCTGGGGGGGGCAGGGGGGGGAATTGAGAGCAAGGCAGGAAAGATATTTTTTGATACAGAAGGTTGATAGAAGAAAGAGAGAGAGAAAAAGAGTGAGGGTGCTACATGGAGAGTGTTTGTGTGTATTATCTTTCAAAATAGAATGAAGAAGGGAAGCCATCTGGAGCCTTTTAACTGCTTTGATTGTTTCAGAGGGGAGCTCCAAATGCACTTTTTTTTTCTGGGCAGTGTCGGAGACTTCAGTGATCATAATACGGTTCCCAATTCTTAATGTGTTTATGGTTTTTTGTGTGTGAGTTAGAGTTAGTGGGATGTGAGTGTGTCGCCGGACTCAAGAGAAACCTTGCCAGTAAATGTCTGCTTCCCATGACCCTCTCAATGTGTATGTGTCTTTTTATTCTAATTCAAATGACCGTGAATCTCTGTCCTACAGACAACCCTGTGACCTCTGCCTAGAGTCTTATCCTATCACAAAATTACTGACCCCCTTTATCTTTATGTCAGTTCGGTATGTCAGGCACTGACCGAATTGTCTCTAAAGTATAGACTATTGGAAATTGCCTCGTTCATCCATCCATTCATATTCATCCGCTTATCCGGTATCGGGTCGCGGGGGCAGCAGCTCTAGCAGGGAACCCCAAACTTCCCTTTCCCTAGCTAAAGCAACCAACTCCGACTGGGGGATCCCGAGGCATTCCAAGGCCAGGTTGGAGATATAATCCCTGGGTCTTCCCCGAGGCCTCCTCCCAGCTGGACGTGCCGAGAACACCTCCCAGGCGCCCAGGAGGCATCCTTACCAGATGCCCGAACCACCTTAACTGGTTCCTTTCAGCGTAAAGGAGCAGCGACTGTACTCCGATCTCCTCACGGATGAATGTCTTTCTCACCCTATCTCCAAGGGAGATGCCAGCCACCCTCCTGAGGAAACCCATTTTGGCCGCTTGTACCCTGGATCTTGTTCTTTTGGTCATGACCCAGCCTTCATGACCATAGGTGAGAGTAGGAACGAAAATTGACCAGTAGATTGAAAGCTTTGCCTTCTGGCTCAGCTCTCTTTTTGTCACAACGGTGCGATAAATTGATTGTAATACCGCACCTGCTGCGCCAATTCTCCGACCAATCTCCCGCTCCATTGTCCCCTCACTAGCAAACAAGACCCCAAGGTATTTAAACTCCTTCACTTTACTTGGGGTAAGGACTCATTCCCTACATGGAGTAGGCGCTCCATCGGTTTCCTGCTGATCTCTCTGGATCCCTCCGGGATAGCAAAAGACTCCTTCTTCAGTTGGACGGCTTACCTAACCGCCGGTGTCCACCAGGGTGTTTGTGGGTTACCGCCCCTTGAGGCACCTAAGACCCTAAGACACACAGCTCTTCACCGCAGCTTTAGCAATGGAAACTTTGAACATTGTCCACTTAGGTTCAATGCCCCCAGCTTTCAAAGGGATGCATGAAAAGTTGAATGAAGTCGGACAGGGGCCTCCTCCAAACATTCCCAATTTACCGGCACTACCCGTTCGGCTTACCAGGTCTGACCAGAGTCTTCCCCCACCCCCTGACCCAACTTACCACCAGATGGTGATCAGTTGACAGCTCCGCCCTCTCTTCACCCAAGTGAAGTTACGCCATTAGATAAAACAATTATAAAATCAATCATTGACTTTCGGCCTAGGGTGCTGTGGTACCACGTACACTTATGAGCCTCCCTATGTTTGACCATGTTTGTTATGGACAATCCATGACTAGCACAGAAGTCCAACAACAGACAACCACTCTGGTTTAGATCAGGGTGGCCATTTCTCCCAATCACGCTTCTCCATGTATCTCCATCATTGCCCACGTGTACCTCGTCCTTCAGTTCCCAATTTCAATACCTAGGGGGTTAATCTCATCAGTGTCAGTGAGCCAATGAGCATGCAGCATGATTCTAACAAGATCTAATAATGCTGGCGATTGTCTGTCTTACATTAAGCGTCATAAAGGCAGGCAGGGCAAACTCTACCGGTAAGGAAGAGGAACCGGTACCAAAGTCACAGTGTATAATAAAAATTGAACGATACCCGGCCCTGTTTGTTACTGTGCCCAAATCTAGTATTGCAGGAGAAACCTGAACAATGCTAATTTTGAAATACCGACTAAAGGGAAAACCCAAAGCCCCAAAGCCATGTTACTGATGTTGCTTTCCTCTCTGGATTGGCAGAAGCCAGTGCTTTCATCAAATATGAATGAGCATACTGTATACAGCATTCAGACTCACAGGCTGTGCCTACCCTACTGAGCAACATCATTATGCTGAATTTTTAACATTTCTAGTTTTTCTTTTTAGTTAGTTTGTAGCTGGATCTGAGCCCAACATAGATTTGACAGAAGGGCAATCTCACGGCACCCCACTCTCTCCAGGTCTTGGAAATGTTTATAAATCAGCAGAGTGAAAACAACAAAATAAAGTCCTTTCCAAAAGGACCCAGTGACCTAATCCGTGTAGAGCACCTGCAGTGTTCGAGCTGTTTGCCTGACCACGGTATGAAAGAAGCCTGTGTTGGACAGCGCAGCCTGGCACACTGGTGCCTGTGTCTGCCCATGTTGATGGGAAGTAAGGGGGGCTCTGGAAACGGGTTAGAGAAAGTGAAGAAAGTTTTACTTGGAGGTTGTGATGTACTGTACTGTATAATTAGCATTACTACCCATTTTATATTTGACAGTTATGTGCTTTGGATTCTTGTCTTGGATTTAAAGATTTCTATATTTACTCTAGGCTGCTGTCATTGCATTCCTTGGCTAGCTTTGCTCTCAAAGTATCTGCATTGATATGTGATATGTGTCGCTCCATAAATGTGCACATAATCCCTGAGCAGTCTAACCTTATGATAAAGTGAGCTGCAAGAGATAAAGTGTGCAATTTTGTCTCCTCCCAAATTGTGAAATACAAGGCGTTGAACTGCGTTTTGACTTTCCCCTGAAGCTTTATCACTCCATTCTGGGTTGTTACATCTGACTCTCTCCCTGCACAGGCACTCTGAAGTTGATTCTCAGCAGTCAATCTCAGCACATACTCCAGAATCAGTCTGAAAGGAAGCACAGACTTTAAATTGAGGCATTGTCACAGTGCCTTTCAATCTTTTTTAAGAGCTTTTTTAATATACCTCTCTTGGAAGAAGGAATTTCATCACAAAATGTGTATGTGGGGCACAGACTTAGTTTATGGTGTTAGGTTCTCGCCACTGTAAATCGATCCATAGATTGTGGTGCTATGGTAGATTAGCTGTGAATGCAAATGGGGTTTGGGAGCGAAGACAACCATAGCTTTTGGCATAGCCTGATAAGCAATCTTGATTCACCCTGTTCACGATTACATTTTTAAAGGAATTTGATTTTTTTTTTTTATATATCTTTCTTTTAAATGACTTGCATATATACTACCAATATTCATGAACATTTTACTGGCCTTTGCATGTCGCACCTCAATATACCTATATAGCCTCAAGTTCATGCGTTTCCAGCCCAGGGTAACCAGTTGTTTCAGACCCATTGTTTCCGAATCCGTGTGCTGTCTGGTATAATTTATGACAAATCCTTGCACATGGATAGCGCAGAGGTGTAGCAGAAGGTTATAGTGCACGAAATAGTTATGTTTTTAAGCCTAAATCAAGGTAACCTATTGTTTTGGAGTACTCCGATAAAGTGATTCATCGCCTTCTACTGAGAAAAAATAAAGTAATGTTGGACCTTAATGTGATTATTGATAGTGTAGTGGATAGCGAAGCTTTTTTGTATGTTGTTTTTTTTGCTGACGAGGGTCCAAATCCAGCGCGACAAGGATCATCCTAAATTCTTTTAAAACACATTTTTCCCGTGGTAGAATGTTGTAGTAATGTAGTGCTCAGTTATTCAGTTCAGTACAGTTTAGAATGAGGTGCGACATGCGAAGGCCAGTAAAATGTTTTTGAATCTGTCGACGCAGGTAGTCGTTGATAGGTTTACACGGCATCTGGACAGGCTCGGAAACCAGTAGGTAGAAAAACCAGAAAGCATGGATGTACGGACACGTAGGGCCAGCAGCATGACGGAGAATACTACAGGCGGGCTTTCACCGGTGGTTAGTAAATACGCAGGAACACCAAAAGCGGAAGGGAACGTGGGTTAATATGTGGATTATTTCTGGGATGTCTACACAACTGTGTGAGTCCATTGACTTCCAAAAGTTCTCTACCCGTACCAAAGTTTAAACACCTGTTGATGTCTGTCTTCTTTAGTCTGTTGGCTGTTTTAGGTTTTTCTCCTGGAACACGTCAAACACACTCTGCACTCACTGCGGAGTCTTGTGTTGACTGTTTACATATGTCTGCTCATTATCATATGTACATTGTTTGTACTGGTGTTATTGAATTCATATTTCTAAAATTGTTTGATGTTTTTGTTTAGTTATTATTACGCAATACTTTTTCTGACCTTTTTGAATACCCCGACTAATAACCCATATTACAAAAAAAGACTAAAAACTAAACTAAAATAAGCATTTTCAAAAAATAAAAACTGAACTAAAGTAGAAAACCCACTTTTAAAACTAATACAAACTTAACTGAATTTGAAAACAAAAAGTCAAAATAAAAATAAAAACTAATGAAAAATGCAAAACTATAATTGGTTTGGTACTGCCAATTTGTTTTGTTTTGTCATGGTCAAAACAAATCGTAACAGAGAATCGAGATATCAATTCTAAGCAAAGAAATTGTGATTCGTATTTCGTATTTTTCCCCGAATCGTGGAGGCCTTCTGTCCAGCCTGATTGCCTCAGAGCCTTTTATTACCAGCAATTGTTATGCGTAAATCTATCAATCACAGCAGGACACGATGGTGTTATCTAACACTATTTCTAAAGAAGAGACTTTAGCTGCCCCACTGTGGAACGCCTGCCAGGCTTTTTCCAAATGTTGTTGACAACGGACCCTCTTTCAGCCTGACTACAGCCAGCAGCACACATGCAGTCCACCACCCTCATCTCCTGCACTGGCAGACTGCAGTGCAGTCTAAACAGCTGTCATCTAATGCTGAGTCTGCTGGTATCCAGGCATCACTGATGATTTTTCACCACTCTCTTTAACCCATCATTGAAATCTGAGAAAAAAATCACTGGTGGACGTAGTCAAGCTCATGTAGTGAGTAAAGAACAGCCGCTAAATTTAGCTTTGCTGACTAAGCGCATGCTCTGTCACCTGAATGTTATTAGAGATGGTAACTAGAGTTGGTCTGATACCATTTTATGCTTCTCAATACCGATTCTGATACCTGGACTTAATACTGGTATTGCTATTGGAACATCTCTAGTTAAAACCTTTTTTTTTTTTTTTTTTTTTTTTTTTTTTTAACATTTATTACTATAGTTAATACAAAGTACCATTCTCAAGATATTTAAGCATGCCGTACACTATATTGTAACATATTTTTTCTGTAGGAGAGTATGCAAATGTTTGTATTTTTGAGTTCCCATCATCATACTGTATTGACCGTTTGGTTTTTTGGGTTTTGAGCAGCATAAGGACTGCCCTCATTTTTCGTCAGTTGGCGGGGGGAACATGCTGCCTGCTGGTCCTCTTGCTGGACACTGGCAGGCTCCACAAATCCAAACAGTAGGCTGATCAATAATCTATTGACATGACTGAAAAAAGCTTTACTCCCTGACACTCACTGCACCACAATCTGTCCTCTCACCACTGCCTCTCCTAGATCTCAGTGTGATTCAACTTGTGCTCACCATATGGACTGACCTGTTTGTGTCACAAGCGCTCCCACACTGTGGAGGCCTGCATTATGTTTTGAATATTCACACAACGTACGAGAATCAATGAAACAATGCTTTTTAATGCTGTTGCAACAACTAGTAATTTTAGAAAAAACTACAACACCAAACCGGCTCTAGCTAGACCGGAAACAAAACAACAGGCACGCCGCACACACTTGTTTGGGCTTGCAAGCCACAGAGTAATAACAATACATTTTGAGTGGATGGCGAGCGCGAGACGAGGAAATGGATGCCAATAAGATTCTGAATGGAAAGTTTACTTTTAATAGTTGCCAAATGGTTCCATTGACAAGACCTTAGTGATCTATGTGTTTTGTCGTTGTGAACTGAACTATCATCGCAGTACGTCCAGTCTGAAATACCACTTGATGGCCAAGCACACAGTGGACAGTGTTACACTGTGTGAGAGATTATTTGCTCCAAGTGAGAATGTTACGTGTGAAATTGAACCCTACAGTAGCCTGTGTCAATGTTGTTTTCAATTTAAGAAAAAAGCATTTGCACAAAGCAAGCCGATCCACTTTTCCATGTTGATAAGAGCATTAAAATGAGAAAAAGTAATGGGACAAAAAGAAATCAAGGGATATTTTGAATACATAAAAACGTGTGATTAATTACGAGTTAACTATGACATTAATGCGATTAAATATTTTAATCGTTTGACAGAACAATTTTTTTTTTTTTTTATTCAGCTTACATTGACCCGAGTCCACTAGCTAGCTTCATATCTTGTTCACCTCCAGCAGCTGTACTTCTAAGTAGCTCTGGTGTGAGTTACCATGTGTACTTGACTATGTGGGTGTAGCAACAACCACTGGGATATTGAAGCAATCGGAGGCAACCTCATACACAACACAGGAGGAGAAGTTCACTTTTTGAGTCCATTATGCACAGTTGCTGACTTTGAAACTGTATCATTATACAGGATTATGTGTATTATATGTCATTTGTGCATACATGTTTGAGCTCTCAACATTGTAGATCACTTGAAATACAGTGTAGCATCCTATTCTATTCAGTGCTTGTGCTCTGCAAATGCTGCAGTGAGCACCTGGTCTAGTGACATTGTGTCCTTGGCTGAGGAATTCACACACTTACACTAGAACATCTCCCATTTTTAGACCTAAAACACAGCTCAAGTGAGTGGCTTTCAGTGACAGCCAAACAGATGGTTCTAAAATAGAGTAAAATAGAACAAAAGAATAAGAGACATGAAGCCTCTCATATCAAGTATCTTAAAAGAAAGGTTAGCAGTGCGGTTTTTTGGCCTTTAATTGAAAGTTCAGCTGTAGACAGGAAAGGGGTGAGCGAGAGGGGGACGACATGCATCAGGGACCGTAGGTTGATATTGAACCCTGCTCCGCTGCAGTAAGGATTGGGCCTTGATACATGGGGCGCACGCTCAACCAGGTGAGCTACCGACCGCCTGATCTGACATAATTCGAACAACTCTCCAATATACACTTTGTAAGAATGAACAAAAACAGAAATGTGACAATAACAAACTCACCTAGATTAAAATATATATTTCTGGTCCAGTGCCTTTTGTTTTTGCTGCTGACTCTGCAGCTTAAGGGTACTGGTAATTATTCCTCACTTTTCCTGCCATTGTTTTACTGTTGGCCCAGCAATTTAGCATCTCTATCTTTCAGACTAACCTTGCTGTAGGGAGGCTGGTAAAAAAAACTCCCAGTGGGGAAAGACAGGCATGAACATCTGCTTTCACACTATGCAAATGTATGTAACATCTTGGCTTTTTACTACCTTATCTTCATGCAGAAATATTGTCTTTGGATATCTTGTTTGCTACTACCCGAAGGATTTCCTCCATAGCCAGACAACTGTGGTAATTCACTCAGTCACTATGGGATGTGGAGCTGGCGGTTTGTGAAAAGCAGCTGCCAGACCTTTCTCTGCTGAATCAGTTAGTTTTTTGTGTTTTTTGCATATCTGTGTTGTATTATAGGGTTTCTCATATTTCAACTGTCTGTTGTTGCAATTGTGTCCAGTTCAGGCAATATAGGATTATGATTCCTAAGCTACAGTTGAATAGATGTGCAAATGTCAAAATGTCTTATAATGAATGATCTCAACTGAAACCTTCTGGCGGACAGTTACATTGTCATTTAGCTGACGCTTTTATCCAAAGCGACTTACAATTGCTTTATATGTCAAAGGCCGTACACCTCTGCAGCATTTTTTGCACCTTTTTTATTCCAGTAAAGTGATGATCAAATCATCATATTCACTTTATCCAATAAAATGGAAAGTCAACTATGTGATATGACTTTTATGTGTGTAAAAATATGATACCAATACTAATTCTGTGACTTTGATACTGGTTCCTAAACAATTTTACCTGTTTTATTTATTTTTCGGCTCCTTCTACGTTAGCTCCTGTAGGCTTATTGGCTCACTAATGCCGACAAGATCAACTCCTTAGGTATTGAAAGACGAGGCATTTTTTGATACTCAATACTTTAGAGGCAACTTGGTCGGTGCCTAAAAAGTATTGAAATCAGTGCCCAGTCCGAGTTGTCAGTGCTGGTTTTAAATGCCGTTGTGGAGTTGTTTAAGAATAAACTACACTGGCCATGTCCATTGTAATGAAAGATTACATAACCCAATGCAACAGTATGGCTTTTTAATGTGTTTTTAATAGAATGATTACCAAGCTAACCCTAACCCTAATCTCAGCGGCGGGACAGGTTAGCTTCACAGTCGTAGTAAAACAGTTATAAACAATAATGTCAGAATCAACCGTCGGCAATGCAACACAGACGAGGAGGAACACCCCTGGCCTCATAATGAAAGCATGTTTACCTTTTAGTAAAAGTGCAAAACAGCAGCTACATTATGTCCGATTGAATGCTTGTGTTAAAAAACAAATCTGACGTTACTCAACAGTTACTCAGTACTTGAGTAGTTTTTTCACCAAGCACTTTTTTTACTCTTGCTCAAGTAATTATTTTGGATGACTACTTTTTACTTTTACTTGAGTCATATTATTCTGAAGTAACTAATGTAGTAATTTTTGGCTACTTTACCCACCTCTGCTTGTTATTATGATACATTTGCTGTTGGTTTTGGTCTTTTCATTTGATCTGCTGATAACAAATAAAAAGGTTTTGTGCTTGTTAAATTCAGGACTTATTCAATTTTATAGTATATTCAAAACATGATTTGTATTTACGCAGTCCAGTGTAGTCATTCCTCACACTTTTAGAAGCATGGCTGGATGTACGTCTCTCGACAGGATCAGTTTGGGTAATGAGCAGATGGGAGATAGGCCAGCTCATGCTGCTCCTTAGTCTGCCCCAGCTGCTTGGAGATAGTACCCTCCATGTGTGATGAGTAATAGTTCCTCAGGAACACGTCATACCTAGTTTCAACTGGGTCAGAGACTACTTGGGCACCAAAGAAGCAGCCAGTGATGAATGCAAATGCGTGTGCTTCTTTACACCTACACGTGCACACAGTCTGAGTTAGCCCCTCAGGTAACTGATGATGCTTGCAAATGTGGTTCAGTATTTCCTCTGCTGGGTCAAATGGGGAATCCTCACTGTGGCCCAGATAAGCTGTTTGGCTTAGGAGTTATTCAAATGATTTATTATATTTCTGTGTTTACTACATTGTTTTGGCTTTTGGTGCTCTATCTTAGCGTCGTCATCCCTCTTAATTCCAGTCCTGCTAGGAGACCTACACTGTGAAATGGCCTAGTTAGTTTATCTTGGCCAGTTGAATAGCACAGCAGGTATCTTTACAGGTACACTTTACTTGCATAGTGTATGGTGTCATTGATATGAAATGTTGCTCATAACTGTTCAGATGTGTTATTCTCTGTGTGTACTGTATGTGTCTGCGTCTATGTTTCCTTTTGCTTTAAAGCTTTAATGTGTACATTTTTAGTTGTTCATTATCAAAATCTGTGCTGCCCTTTCACAGACTTGTCCTTCTTTATGAATATTGACCACCCCCATCAATTCTAAGTATTTCTATTGGCTTGAAATTTTACATTTGCGCTTGAACTGGGGTAGACTCCTCATAGTCATGCGGCATCTTAAAATACATTAGCCAGTAAGGAACATACAGGCTACACTGCTCTGCCTTTCGCATTTTGGACTCACAGCTGCTGTTAATGGGCATTGCCTCTTCCCAGCCCCGGCAAGTTTGAAGAAGGAAACGCGGAGAACCGTATGTATTCAAAATCCCAATTTCAAGAACAGGAGTCTTCTTCTTCGCCCAGAAAAAGAAAACGGATATTTAAAAGAGCAAGAGACTGGCGTCATCAGAAAAAAGAGTAAACATTGAAGCTGCTTTGGACACACACATCAAATGCCAACTAGTTAATTATCCTCCGTACCACTGCAGTCTCTTTTTCTTTCTCTCTCCTTTCCACCGGGTGGCGCGTGCGTCCACTCCACTCTCTGACAGGCACTCCAACAACCACGGCTGATAGACTGCCTTTTGCACACTTTCGCTTTTTGAAGCGTGACTGCTTCCGTAGCTGCAACACGTACTTTGAACTGCGTGACGAGAGAGAGTTGATTGCGATATATGATCTCAACGCTAGATGGGAGAAATGTAGCTTTAAATTACAGTCTTTTATCTTATTTTGTAAGGGAACCAGCCGGTACACTTACCTGTTTTGTTGGCTATGTTCTGTATATGCCTTCTGTCAGTCTGTTTTGTTTTTGTAATCTCAACACACTCTTGCTTGTCTTACAGGTGAGCCGCGCAAGTTTGACCCAAAGTTCAGAGGACCTGTTCACAAAAGGTACTACACATACCCAATATCATCAACTTATGGCTTTGGAGTTGTTGCATTTGATAATGTAGCAGTTTAAGGAAACTAAAAATTAAATCTCGTTCACTTGCAATGCATAATTAAGTCACTGCATTACAAATCTGTTTGCAAACACATTTGAGAAACCTTTTCGTCATCTCTGAAGATCTAAATATCAATGCACTTGCATTGTCTTAGAATGGTGGCAGAGATCTTAGAAACAGAGCTCAAAACTTAAATACATTCAAAACTATATGTACACTTAAATACCACTAAAACTTTGTAAATAAAATTAATTCTGTTGAGGTGAACCTGTTATTACTAGTCATGGTCTTCCAACATCTGATTGTTCCATGTTTATTGATTTTGCCTATTGTGTAATGTCTTTGGCACACACCCAAGTCGAAACACTGATAGATTGATCATTTGTCATGCCACGTTAATAAAGATTGAGGCAGAGTTCTGGCAGCTCTTTCCACTCCACCTCACAGATCAATGGCCATAAGTCAAGATGGTGGCTGGAGTTAGACCAATGACACACCCTATTAACCAGCCAGATACAGCCAAACCGACGTAGTCCACACATTACGGGGGCTGTTGCAGGGAGATGTCTCCTGTTTTTCCACCAGCAGCACAGAAGCACTTCTCCTGATGAACTGCAGTCTATCTGCCTCGTGTGGGCTATATTCTATACACATCACATCACATGTTATTGTTTGCTGTTTGCAATCATTTCTATGTTATATACTGAAAATAAAAGACAAAGATGTGATATGAAAATTCACTTGAAGTTGGCGATAACATAGGCATCCAACGTTTGTGATTACATAGGGGAAGAGGAGGTCACATGCCAAAATGATTTGAAAAACCCTGATTTAAAATAGAAAGGTATAGTGCTTAACAGACGACCCTCATTTAAAAATACAGAACTATAAACTTTAGGTTGAGCATTTTTCAAAATTTGAATATACAGTATGGTATTTTTAAAATGAAGTCTACATTTTGAGACTACCAAATTTCTTCAGCAGAATGAAAGCCAAATTTTGCAATAAAGCAAAAAACCCTCAAGGGCATCACCACAGGCTTCTTTTGATGATTTAGTAATATTGTGATGTAATGTATGCTTTTATCTATTTTATGTTCTATAATATCAGTTTGGCAGGCTGCTGTGACGGCATGTTTCAGTTCTCCTGTGTCTCTTTATCCCACCCTCTCCAGCCCATTTCACTGCTACAGCTGGGTGAAGGCACCAAGGATGCTTTGATGTTTCTGTGGCTCAAAGGCTTTTCTTAATGAGAACTGGGAGTGAACCGACTCTGTGGTCGTCTTGTTTTCATGCAAGCTCGGTGCCTAAATTAAGTAACTGTATCTGTGGTTATTGAGCACTCCTGTAAAGGACATACAAAAGTGGACAAGGTGTAGTGTTAATTTAAACTGACTCCAGTTATAAACAATATAATAATACACATTATAATCTGTGTCAAAAATATAAACTCACAACTGCACAAGCGTTGTGTAACGTAGTAATGCTTTTTATAATGTCTTGTTAAATATGCAGTTGCAGGCTAACTTAATAACCATAAAGCAATTGCTGCTGCCATCACAGCATGTGTGACAACTTACCAAAAGGAGCCTTGTGTTTGTCAGAAAGCGGCTCACTTGAACCGATGTTCCTCCTTGGCTCTTGTGACAATGAGAAATATCCCTTTGACTGTGCAAATCTCACCCTCCAAATATCTCTTCCTGTTATTGTCTGTTACAAAACAGGGACCGGCACCCATGGTATTCTGTGGAACTGCTGCCATCTATGTCACCTTGGCTCCCTCATAATATCAGCCCTGGCAAATATAACACAGACACAAATGTTTCTTATTGCACTGACAGAGCTTCGTGTGTGCGTGCGTGGGTGTGTGTGTGTGAGATTTTTTTTATTTTATTTTTTATTTCAAAGTAGTTCTGTCTGCCACAGTACAGAACACAGGCAGGGCAATGCTTTGGACCCTGTGAAAGTATGCGTAAGTGACATCTAAAGAGGCCAGGTTGAGGTCCAAAGAGATTTGCGGTTTGACTATATTTTTGGATGTGGCCTGCTTTTCTGAGATAAGAGAACAAAGCAGAATTGTTTTCACTCCCCTTTCTTTGTCAGCTTCCCTTCAACATGCACCTTTTGCGTGCATCAAAGGTGACTTTGTATTAGCACTGCGGTGCTGCGTGTGCACTTTGTCTTAATAATGCAGTCGTCTCTATATGAGCAAGTTGGGAAGAAGACAGATCTACAGTAGCACATTATGGTGGAGGAGAGGCAAGGCCAGCTTTAGACCTCCACCCCTCAGATCTTCTCCTTTTAATCATCTAGGATGTGTTGCCGAGTGATTGCTAACTTATCTTCCAGTTAAAGGATGTAGATGGATTCAAAAGACAAGGAAAGCAACCATTGCCATGGCAACCCTGACAGCTGTTTCTCCTTTTTCTTTTTTGAATTAAATGAAATGGTACTCCCTTGTCTCTGTTTGTTAATAATATGCACAATATCAGCAACAGTTTTTCTTGTAATGTGGCTTGTTGTCTTTATACTCCTCAGATTCACTGTCAGTGTGAGACTATGGTTGTCTTCGCCAGGCAAAGCTGTGCCCACTTTAGCTGCCGTTGTTCCTCTATTATCTCCCAAAAATAATTGCTGTGCTATCAGGAAAAAAAAAACACCAATTGTCTAAGCCTTATTTCATACGGCAACCAACTGCTCTTTTTGTCTTTTGTCATTCAGTGTCATTTATTGGATGTTTTGGCTGATGTTGGCATGTTTGCCAGAAGATACAGAGCAGATGGTCAGAGTGGCGATATCACATTTTCAATTTGCAGGTATCTGCAGTCTTAATGTAATTCAGATAAGAATGGCGATAATGGAGTCATCTTATTCTGAAATGAGAAACGAGGAGGATTAGCAGCCCCGCTGGGACCGAAAACATTCCAATCCTCTATATTGCCAAGTTTAACAAACCAATCTACCAGAGCAGCCTGTTAACATAGATAGCAAGCGTTACTGCGGTTATTAATGCAGGAAATAAAAAGTAGCTCTTAATTGCAGCTGCACTGTCAAGCAGTCTGGGATAATTTGCAACGCAAGCCTAAATTACACAGCTGACCCTAAATCTGAGAGGCTACACTGAGTATACAGTTTAAATAGTTCTGCTTGTTTCTTGTTTGCATCCTAATGTAAATTTGTTAGTGTCTATTTAAGCTATTTTATCCCTCTTTGTATGGGTTGATCTTCAGCTGATATCCTCTGTGCACATCAGTGCTCTAGTCTGTCTTCACTGTCGGCTACTTAATCATGAAATTGTATTTGGAGGCTGAAGAGCCTGTGTAGAACCATGTAACCATGCTGAATACAAAACAAGGACAATCCACTCTTCAAAGAACTACACAGAGGAAACACTGTCACATCTCTGAGCTCAGGCCTTCTTTTGACTCTGGCTCCGCTCTTCTGGATGAAAGAGGAGAAGGGTTGAAAGCTGGAGAAAATGAGGTTCTCAAGTCAATTTGTGTATAGCGTATGGTGTTAGCGGGAGTCTAACATATGTGCCTTGCATGGTACTACTGGGCACAGGGGATTACACTTGGCTCTATTCAAGGCTGGGCTCATAGTCTGAATAGTTTTGAAAGAGGTCTAAGAAGGGGCTGGACTGACTGACAGCTTCTCTCCGAGTGTAAAGAAGTGGAAGAAAGCTTGTTGTTGGACAGAGACAGGGAAGAAGGAGAAAGAGAGACTCTGATACGCTGCTTTAAACTAGCTGACTGAGGAAACTGAAGAGAAGAGCAATCTTCAAATAGCTGTCGCTGTGCTTGTGGGACAGTTAACTCTGGTTGGGATTCAGTGTTTTATTAGGAAGTCAGTAGACCTCCACTAAAGCGTTTCTGAAAACGCATTATACAGACACCTTGTTATACCTGGTAGCAAGTGCTACACCCACATATAAAGCTCAAACTCACTTGCCAAACAGCAGCTCTGTCATGATTACCAACAACAGAATGGTTAAACATACAATAAACATACAATACACGTACAATACACTCTCCTTGGGATGAGGCCAGTTCGTCCTGGGGAATCATTAGTACATGTATTTTTTTCATGATATTGAGGTGGAACACGGCATTCAACAACCAACAATTCATAAATCACCTTAATTTTCTCAATCTTTCCTGTGACCTCTTATTTATTTTTTAACCCCCCCCCCCAGGTGCTGCACTGATGTGGTTTGCTGTGTTATCTTCATCATTGTCATCCTTGGCTACATCGCTTTGGGTACCGTGGGTGAGTTTGACACATTGTTGCTGAATTTTCATAATCGCACACTACACCCACAAACTGGTCTGGTCGGGAGTGAAAAATGTCTGCCTGTGACAATAATTTTACAACATTTTAATGTACCACAAACCAAATAGAACCTGCTCCACAGGATGCACCAACACTGCACAAGAAAATAAGCAGTTTTTGGTTTGTTTGACTTAGTCGTAATTTCATGGTGGGCTATTCAACAAAATGTCTGATAGTTAAAATTGCGGGGGAGTTGAAATATGCAGCTCCCCCAGAGAATCGGCTAGCCTTTTTTATAAGTGGGAGTGGGAGTTCCAACACAACAGCAGCTTCTATGGCTCACTCTGGCTTATTCTTGACTTGAGCCAATTGTGTTGATCAAACTGTTGTGATGTCCCTGTTGATTGTTTTTGACTGGGTGACTATCGATTCCCTCTGGCTCTCATTTCATTCAAATTTTCTTGAAGCCGTTCAGTTACCTCGAGTGTAGTTGCAAATAGTTGTGCAAGAGTAAACTCAGATTGGATAAAGGTCTGTCTCGATTTACCCTGCAAAGATCTGAGGAGCAGTCATCATTAGTCCTCATAAATCCACCGACTTTTAAATTCCACCACAAAGAAAGCGGAAGGAAACAGAAAATACATGCATCCAGCGGAATTTCCTGCAGCACCTGAGCAATCGCGGAAGTGGAACGCAAAGGAAATGGACTACCTCGAGTGTGACAGAGTCCACTTTGTCTCTAAAACATATCCTGTTTTATCCAGCACATTTCTTCCCTCCTTCTTTCACAGACACGTATGATATACATCATAAAGTAGGGGAAAATAAAATCCCAATTCTGTCACCAAAATGCCGTCCCTTGCCAGCTGTCAGCGGTGTCGTGTCTAAATCTGGACACCGGAAGGATTTATTGTTTTCCAATCATTTAAATAGAGCATAAACAATGGCAATGGCTGGGACTTCAAATGCAGACTGTAATGTCTGCTATCAGCTGAAGAACTCTGTGTTCTTTATGTGTAATTTTTCAGTTCAGCACAATCCTTCATTGACTGGCAAGGTGAAAGACCTTAACTCTGTGTTGTTCAGGTTGGGCAAGCAAATTAAACACAAGAATTTCTTATATAATTGAATTTCAGGGTTACTGCTACTCCTATCTAGCCAGGTCCTACCAGACTCTTGTACATTTCATTTGTACAGAGAGTCTGGCCACTCTCCATTGACAAGTGTTAACTTCCCTGAAGGCAGGTACTCTGTTTAGAGACACAGAAGAAAACAAATTAAACTGGATGGATTTTGATCATTTATTTTTTTATCAATGTAGATGTTTCTTTTTAAATTAACATGCATGCATTTCTCTAAATAAATGTCAATTGTTTTGTTAATTGGGTTGTGTGTATACAGAGAGACACACCTGGTTGTGGCCTGATTTGCTCATAGATTTGATTCCTATTGATTCATATAGGACTCTATTCCAGCTGTCTTTAGGCAGCTAATAATTTCCTCTTTACATCAAAAAACGTAAGCTCTGTAAAGGAGGATGATGTATTGACCAATGGTCTTGTGTACCTCCAGTAGGTCGAACAAGATCGTACCACTGCCAGTTTCAGGAGCATGTATCTAGTATGGTTACAGATGTTAAAATCCATGCAGTTCAAACAAATAGCTGTCGTGCTGTGTTTTCAGCCTGGATTCATGGCGACCCCAGGAAGGTGGTCTATCCAACCGACAGCCACGGTCAGTTCTGTGGCCACCAGGACACCCCCAACGCGTGAGTGGAAAAATATCTTTCTTAAATTATTGTACTACAAGAATAATAATGTTCCCAAAATTGTCTGTCAGCTTTCCATTGTTATTGTTACAAACACAAAAGGATTTGACCACAATAAATGGTTATGGTTTGTGACTAATTATGGCAGGCTTTCCTGCGCGGAACACTCTCTACTCTCTCTGAGTGTGTGCATGTGTGTGCTTAAATGCTTGCTAATAAAACATTGCAGTAATGCACTGGTTTCTCTGTCTTTTGAATCCTTGTAATAATACTCTTTTCTTTATCTTCATTTGTCTCCACAGAAACAAAGCCATATTATTCTACTTCAACATGTTGAAATGTGCCAATCCTGCAGTTTTGATAAACCTCCAGTGCCCTACAACCCAGGTAAGAGACTGAATGCAGACCCTTTTTCTAGCAGCACATTTTTGCCCTTTTTTGTGTTCTTCTCCAAGCTTTTCCTCCACGCTTGATTATGCAAGATTGATGGGTCTTTTCATTAAGAGGATGTGTTGTGTCTCCTCCAGCTTTGTGTCTCCAAGTGCCCTGACAGATTCTCAACTCTCCTGGATGCGTGGAATACCAACAACTGGCAGTATTACAAGCAATTCTGCAAGCCAGGCTTTGAGATTAGCAGTAAGGTGAGAGGACCGTGGTTAGTGGTCCGTTTTGTTTTTTTTGCAGACTAGATGAAAATGCATTTATTGAACCCCATGCCTCTTCTGGATGCAATGCTTACTCACTATTGTTTTAAGACAAGGTCAGGTATGAAATATGTTTTGTATATGTTTTTTTTTTTTACCTTCTTTGGGCAGGTGTTGTACATGGCTCTACTGTACATGTCCCCAGAAGGGTCCCTTCACTTTTTGAAAATATAGTTGTATAAGAATATGTTTTTAAACAAAAGTAATCCATTTTCAGATTTTATCACTTTTATCTGTACAGTGGTTCTGATAAAGAGCTCATTTGAATGTGTTTTGAGAGACTGCTGGAAGTGAGCTAGCTGTCACTGATGCGCATCGCAATGACGGAGGCCCGGTGGGGTGTGAGAACCAGAAAGTGAGGTGGTGTGTGGGAGCACCTAACAGCTCAGTCACACTTTTTGAACGCAGTCATTTATTTCCCCTCCCACATCATTCCGTGTATGACAGTGTTACAGCAGACACGATTTAATCAAACATTGTTTCATCTGACTTCTTTGATCTTCAGGAATAATAATATTAATAATGCCAACACTACAATCACCGGAAATTAAACATTGCTTGAGTAAGATCTATGAGATTGTTTTTATTTTGAAAATAGGAAACTCTTTTCAAAAACATACTGATAATATACAAGTGACTGGTAATTATTTTGTTCACAAGACTAAACTGCGAATCTGTTGTAATAGAGTATTTAATAAGTGAGAACCTACGTCAACGGCTTATTAAGTGTGAGTTCAAATCAGTTGTCCATAAGACAATTTATAAATGGGCTGCCAGGCACACAAGACTTTACACTAATACAGAAACCTACAGGACAGATTTAGCTAATTATTGAGGCCATCATGTCCTCCAAGCCTTCAGACAAGGGTGCAATTTCATTTATTCTAGTAATAATCTCCAGGTTGGATGGCCTTTCCTTGTCTAAAGTCAAAAATTGCGTGGGAACAGGAGATTCAGGCAACTATCGATAAGGAGACCTGGGCTAAGATATTGGGAAGAGTTCACTCCTCATCGATGTGTGCTCTACACTCTCTGATTCAAATTCAATTCTTGATTCAATTCAGTTGCCTTTACGACCCTTCTTGCACATCTCACTGTTGAAGTGGAAGGATGCTGCCCCGCCCTTAGTCTCCCACTGGATAAGGGATGTGTTTTTTAATCTGAAGCTTGAAATAAATCAGATGTACACTACGAGGCTCTGAAAAGAAATGTATCAAAGTCTGGAGATCTTTTTATGACTTTTTTCTGATAACCCCTTCCACACTGGTACAGGAATAAATGATCAAATGATCATGTCTTACCCTTAATACACACCTGGATGTGACTCTTGACTTTCCAGGACCGGACATGCTGCCTCTGTTTCACCGCCTATTGGGCCTTGATGTCTTTTCACATTTCAAAGTCACTGTGCAATACTAAGTGCCTTGCTTTTGCATTGTTTACGCTGTGGGGGGGGGGGGGGGGATGTTTGATGCAGGGTGAGAATGTTGTATGTGAAAAATGTAAAATTCAATAAAAAGAACTATGAAGAAGGACAGATTTAGATAATCAACGGAAAGATCAGAAAAGGCCCTCCACACCGTCTCTTAACTATAATAAATGCTAAAATAAATCTCTTGTTTTCAATTGTTGAATCATTGTCTCCTTATTTCCCTTTCAGTCAGTTGGAGAAGTCATACGGGATGAAGACTGCCCGTCTATAATTGTGCCAAGCAGACCTTGTGAGTCAATTTGAGTAACTGTGAACACAGTAACACACAGTAGCTCACTATTTGTTTGCCAAGCCACTAAAAACAAAACTAAAAATGTGTTTCAGTCCTTCAGCGGTGCTTCCCTGATTTCATTACAAGAAATGGAGTTTTGATGGTAGCCAATCAGACCATCTTCAAAGACGGTGACAACAACCAGAGAAGTGTCAACGACCTAAAAGATGCTGCCAAGTAAGTTCTGCTTCCCTGCAACGTGACTCTTTAACCTTGTTGTTCAACCAATTACGTTATGTAACTAAAAAGACATGTACATTAGATGGAGAATGGGAATTCTTGCTGTAGTAAAAGAATATGCAAAAATCATTTACCCTGTAAAATAAAGTGTTTTAAAACTGTTATACTGTCAATAGGGCTGCCAGCTCGGCACCCAGAGAGCTCTGGACAGATATTTCAGGGTAGGACAAGTGGGCATGTCTGCTGACATCACTGATGCCCAGGAATGTGTCCAACCACATTCAAAGTCATTTGCATGTTTCTTGCATGAAAATGTAACTTACCCTCAAGTTCAAGAGTAGAACTTCAGGAGTACCTACAAGCTTACAGCAGCTGCTTTGTAAATCTACGCACTCAACATTTTAATGGGCTGAGTAAGCTTTAAACTTCGGATAAGCGGGGAATCATGTATTTAAACCAGCGAGCTGATATTATAGACATACATGATTCTGTGTTTGCTGTGATCACCTTTTTGTTTGAATGGCCCTAAAATATAATGTGCTTTTAATGCTTTTCTTTCTGTTGCAAAGTAACTGCCATGCAGCAAGGAGTGGAAAGGTCTCAGAAAGGATTTTTTTCAGCTTTGTCTCCGCTGTAGCCAGTAGCTTTGTGTGGACTAACCCTCCCTCTTCATCATGAACAATTTGCTCCTGTGTCCTTCCACCTGCAACAGTGGACAGGGATTTAGGACAGATTAACACAATTGTTTGTGGCATACATCTACTTCCAAACATCCAGCCATCTACTACTTTGAGTGTCAAACAACATAGAGAGTGTTGTGGTGCCCCCTGGTGGTCATTAGGGTTTACTCCCTTGCTCTAGAATGAATACAGGTTTGCATAACAGGGCTGGATATGATCCAAACTGTTGTACTTAGACAGGGTTTCAGTGACCTTTTAGTGATCTGATGTAGAACTTTTCATTATATGGTTGGTTCACAGCTTTCACAGCTATCCCTCGGCAATGTTAGGTTGTCCTCTTTCCCTCCTCTGTCTGTACTTTAGAGATGCATCTGAGTCATAGGACAGGGTATATGCAGTCAAACTTTGCAGTAGTCATGTTCTGATATTGCCACAAGTCTTGTAGTTATATTTTCCCTGTGGAGACTCAACACTAGAGTGTGTTTGTGATTTCCCTTTACTATAGAGGTCCTTAAACACGCTGATAGAATTAGACAAAAATATGGTTTCATGCTCAATCATTTGTCTTTGGTTGAGATTTTTTTTAAATAAAATTTAAAGATTAATTCAGGTGACAACTAAAAGTATTTTAGCATTTTAAGCATTTTAAGCACTTTTTTTGGTTATCAAGCACTTTGCCTGTACAGTGTACAGAAACATATGGGTTATTGATCTGACACATCCATTAATATGTGCTATTCCACTAGGTGCTCCTATCACATCCAGTAACACGCTGCTATACCATTTACCGCCATACTGAAGGTACTATTGCTCCATAGCGCTTCAGTAACACTAATGCTGTTTTGTGGCTTCTGGATATGAAACTTAGAATAGTTTTCTTAAGTCCCTCATAACCCAATAAGTAGGTCTCAAAACCTGAGAATATCAAAAGCATTTTGAAACTGTATTCATCTTTGTTCCATAGTAGGAGCATATAAAGATAAATAAAGTGTCAAGATGTTTTTGAGAAACCCTAGAAATTAAGTTATTAGACACAGTAACACAAATCTGTCACAGTCCTTCTCCATATCCTTATGAAATCCCTTTTTTGACACCTTGTCTCTTTCCCACTCCTTCCAATCTTACCTTGTTACTCCATCACAGAGGTATCGCCAGCCTTGCTGAATGCCAAAGAAGTTGGCATGAAGATCTTTGAGGATTATGCAAATTCTTGGAACTGGATCCTCATGTAAGTATACGCTGTGGCTTTTTGGGATTTTGGTGTATTCCCTTTTTTTTATTGATTTTGTGCTTCTGTGGGTAGAGAATCAGAATCTGTGCTCCATCAGTGAAATAGATGACGTCATAACTACTTGGAATTTACAACAGTAGGCAATTTTAAATTGCACTTGATACATTCCTATTTTCAAAACGTCTTTCTGAATGAATTCTCAAGATCCAGATTTGTTTCTTTAGCTGTCAAATGCTTGTGAGTTCCCAGTATGCATGTTTGTGTTGTTGCAGTGGTCTGGTTATAACCATGGCGGTCAGTCTGGTCTTTATCTTGCTGCTGCGCTACACTGCTGGCGTGTTCCTGTGGCTCATTGTCTTCAGTGTGATCACTGCGATCGGCTACGGTGAGTATTCCCCGTAGACGGATACCTCCCATTGCCAGTGGCTACTGTACTCATGGTACCCATGTTAGAGATGTTGCCCACGTGTTTTACATATGACTTTCTCACCTAGCTTGCCATTAGCTGTTGTCATGGAAAACTGGCAGATTTAGATTTGTCTTACCTTGTTGCATCCTTTCTTGGCTTTTATTCTTTCTCTCTGCTTCTCTGTGTCCCCAGGTATCTGGCATTGCTATTGGGAGTACAGCACATTGAGCGGGAAGCCAGGCGCTAATATCACCATCTCTGATATCGGCTTCCACACAGACTTGAGCATTTTCCTTCAGCTCAGACAGACGTGGCTTATCTTCAGTATGTTGTCATCCACTATCATACATTTACCTCACACTTTAGATTTTATTATGTGAACCCAAACCCTTATAGCCACAGTGCAGTTTGCTCAACCGTGTTATATAAACAACATTTTTCCATCCCTGTAGACTTGAGGTTTTGAAAAGGAAACCTTCTGGAGCAAATGCTAGCACAGTGATTTAAATCTTTTTTTAACTTGTGTAAAACCAATATAAAACATGTTTGTTGTATGTGCATTGACTAATAATAAAACATTTCTTTTGTAGTGATCTGTCTTTCTGTGATTGAGGCCATCATTGTGGTTCTGCTGATATTTTGAGGACAAGGCTGCGCATCGCTGTTGCTTTATTGAAGGAGGGAAGCAGGTAAGGATAAAAGCTCTGTTGATTACTTGAAAATGAAATAGTGTTTTTGAATTATGTTTGTATGCACTACCGGTCAAAAGTTTGGGGTCACTTAGAAATTTCCATTTCACTCCATTATAGACAGAATGCCAGCTGATCTGTGTGGGTGGCTGAACTATAATGCAATATCTACATTGACCATTATCAGCAACCATTCATCCAATGTTCCAAAGGCACATTCCGTTTACTAATCTGACATAATTTTAAAAAACTAACAGAGAAAACATTAGAGAACCCTTTTGCAATTATATAAACACATAATGTAATCTGAAAACAGCTGCCCTGGTTAAAAAAAAACAACATGCAACTGATCTTAGCTGGTATTCTGTCTATAATGGAGTGCAATGGAAGTTTCTAAGTGACCCTAATCTTTTGATTGGTAGATGGGAAACAGAAAAATGAATAAAAGTTGTTTTTATCTTTCTTGTTTTTAGGGCCATCAGCTACATCATGTCCACTCTCTTCTACCCAATCATCACCTTTCTCCTTCTGGCCATCTGCATTGCTTATTGGGTCGTCACAGCAGTGTATCCTTCAACCTGCTGGTTTCGTCGATCAACTCTTTCATTCAAAGAATTCTACTGCGTTCATCCAGTCTGCAGTAGTTTAAACACTACATCAACTTTATTAGGATTATCTGCAATATCATATAAAAAAAAATCAATTAGTAAACACAGTGCAACAGTGCAATGGTGTAGTTGATGTAGTTGTAGAAAATGGGTAGGGCTTTTTTTTCAATTGGTGCTTTGTTTTTGTTTTTTAAAGCAAAATGGGAACAAGCATGTGTTCTTGTGTCTCAATAAATTGTTTAACATAGACCTAGGCTTGTTATGCCTGGAGAAACAAGAGGACTCTGTGTAAGTAGCACACAACTGAAGTATTAAAACAAAACTGAGTGTGTTTTCAGGGATTGCTGTGTGGAAGAAATATCTCTTGGTGTTGCCCTTAACTGGTTTGACCTCAGCTTCTTAGCATCATCTGGTAATGCAGTCTACAAGGTTGCTCCTGCTGACGATAAATGCATGTATGCCAACCTCACATGCAGTCCAAAGGTTAGTCGTTATAGCGGTGTCACAGCTTCTTCTTATTGCCTACAAGTAAAATCTAATAGCTGAGCGTGACTTTTTAAAATCTAATGCTGATGTAAATAGAGTTCACGTTAGTCACTGATGCTTAAAAGTCACACCAGTGTTTTTCTTTGAGTAGTTTAGCTTGTTTTTAGTTAAGTGTAAAAGTACTTAAGCAAATCTTAGATCATGATACTCTTATCCGACTACACATCCAGATCAAATCTGTTGCTTTCTTTCAGACGTTCAATCAAACCAATATTACCAAACTGTGCCCCGGGTCACAGTGCATGTTTGCCTTCTACGGTGGAGAAAGTGTGTACCATCGCTACATCCTAGTCCTCCATGTGTGTAACCTGTTTGTGTTCCTCTGGCTGGTCAACTTTACCATGGCGCTGGGCCAGTGTGCCCTGGCTGGGGCCTTCGCGTCCTACTACTGGGCCCTGAAGAAGCCAAACGACATCCCTGCATGCCCCCTCTACTCTTCTTTCAGCCGAGCCATACGGTAGGGAGCTGTAACAAACCACCATTGTCCATGTCAAAGTTAAGCTGTCCACTGCTGTACTCATATTTCTTCACTCTTAAAAAGACCGATATGAATAAACATCCATGAACGACAGGATCAAAAGAAAGGATTTCTCAATACATGCATCTATTGAATCAACAAAGAATCTATTTAAGTGTTAAAATGTCTAATGCACCATTTGGTTTCTGGCGTCACAGTTACCACACAGGTTCTCTTGCCTTTGGTTCTCTGATCCTCTCTGTGGTCCAGATGTTCCGAATTGTTCTGGAGTACCTGGATCACAAACTGAAAGGTAAGCTGTAACTCTTATATAACACTAACTAACCTTAATCTTTACACAATTTATTTTCAATGGGATGTTGATGACTGATGATATTTTCCCAGGTTCTCAAAATGCATGCACTCGATTCATGCTTTGCTGCCTCAAATGCTGCTTCTGGTGCCTGGAACATTTCATCAGGTTTATAAACAGAAACGCATACATTATGGTGAGTTACGAGAAATCGACATGGATCATTTTATTGCCAGTATCTGTTCGCAGTTCAGTCTTTAGTTGAGCTGGCTTGTGCCTCAATGCTTGATCACTCTCTACTTTTCTCTCACAAACAGATAGCAATATATGGAAAGAACTTCTGCACCTCTTCCAAGGATGCTTTCTTTCTCTTGATGAGGAACGTTATAAGGTAAGGCCTTATCTTGTAGGTCTGTGTCAGATCCATGCGTCTAAAAGAGATCAGACTGCACTGACTTGCTGCTAAGTCACACTCCGTTAACATGCAAGGCTAAGAAAAATAAAAGATCATTAGCCTACTCATGTATTTAATGCTGTGTGTGCACTTTTTGTGACTCTGTCTCTCCTCCACTCTGGCTTTTCTCTGCCTCCTCTTTAGGGTGGCTGTCCTCGACAAGGTGACAGACTTTCTGCTCTTCTTGGGAAAACTGCTTATTTCAGGAAGTGTTGGTGAGTTTTATGCCACTCGCAGTCTGTAATGTTATCTTTAATCTGTAAAGTTGGATGATAAATCTTCTCACTCCCAGTTTTTTTTTGCCATGCACATACTTAATTTCCACTCAGTTTGTGTCATTCTAAGTTGACATTTACCATTGCACATGTTTTCTGCCGGTCTGTGAAAAAATATAAGTCTCTTTAGGAGGCCTTAAATTCAGTTCAAGTAATGAGAACTTACTTTAAACATAAATTCAAATTAATCCTAGAAGTTACCCTTACAAATCCCTGTACATCAAAAATAGTGTGCTATTTGTCCTTTTATATTCACTTATGTAAGATGTATTGATCTAAATGTGTTTGTTTGTAAACCGGTAATTTTCCCCTTTCAACCAATTTAAAAAGTATCTTAGAATAAACAATGCTGCTTGATTTGTCAAAAATCTCTTATGTTTTTAATGTTTGATCTTAAATGATTTATTAAGTAACCTTTTTTAAAGGATTGGACAAGAAATTAAACTCCCATGCTTTTTATGTTTTCCAGGTGTTCTTGCATTTTTCTTCTTCACACATAAAATACCAGTCATTCAAGGGGACGCGCCATCCCTAAATTACTGCTGGGTCCCCCTTCTGGTAAGGAATTTAAAATGTGGACTTTTCAATGAGTAACTGTACCAGCAAGAACGACTAAATCAATTCTCTTCGGGAGGTTGAGGTATGTCTGTATTCTGACTTGAACGATTCACTGTGCACATGAAAGATTGCATCCAGATGCTCAGAGTTACTTTGATTGATTCAAAACCTTCCTTTTAGTATAGTGGAAAACCATTCCTCTGTTTTACGTCTCTGGCTCAGTCTTCAACTTTGAATAGAGAGCTCCTGGTTTACTCCTCAACGCAGCGGGCCCAGGTTCAACTCCGACCTGCGGCCCCCTTTCTCTTCCCTTTCATTTCTTCAGCTGTCCTGTCAATAAAGGCCTAAGAAATTCCCAAAAGATAATCTTAAAAAAATGCAGCAGGAACATTAAATTGGCAAATATATTAAATGAAATTCTTCTACTTTTCTCAGCGAATATACCAGTACAATATGTATATAGCTTATCTTGTGCCTTTTACATTTGTCACATTTTTGCACACAGATGACACTGATTAAATTGAATAATTCAGAATGAATTTAAAATGTAGCCTTCTAAGTTTGTAAGTAGTTTGTGGCATAGATCAATGCTCATTGGGTGCACACTTTGTTTTTTTTTGTCTTAATTGTGGAAAGTTGCCTTTAACACCATTTCAGTTCTTTAGATCAGATTGCATAGATTGTTGCACAAGGTAATTAGTTTTTTTGAAGGCTTAGTGGTAATTATATTCTTGATGTTTTTGGTGGTTGCTGGAATGCAGATTGTAGTTCTCGCATGATAGAACAGACTTTCAGAATAGATGTTGACAGTATAGCATACTGACTTCAACCTGTTGTTTCTTTCAGACGGTGATATTTGGATCCTACATGATTGCACATGGCTTTTTAAACGTCTATGCCATGTGTGTGGACACGCTGTTCCTGTGCTTTTGTAAGTCGGCTGGTTGTTTCATTACTTTACATGACACAGTGTGAGAACATGACTTGTACCAATCACTGCTAATATGGTTAAAAATGAAATGCCTGTCAGCAGCTGAAAATAACTCTTTTCTGCTTAAAAATGGGCTCTTAATGACAACGAAAACAAATTCCTGCTCATTCAGCTCTTTAATTGCTGCATGACCTTTTTGAATATTTCTCTCTAAGTCTTTGCTTTGCTTTCTCTTTCTGGCTTTCACTCTGTCTGCTATTCCTGCTCCTCCTGTCTTCTGCTGTGCTGGAACCTGGTCTCAGGTGAAGACCTAGAGAGGAATGATGGTTCCTCTTCCAGGCCCTACTACATGTCTCCTGGCCTGCACAAGATCCTGCGCAAAGGAGAGGAGGGTGCCAAATTATGCGCTGCCTCTTGAGCGATGTGCAGCCCTATTTACTGCTACCATAACTGTTGACTCTCTCACTCACTTCTCCATAGCTACTGTATGTGTTGGGGTCTGGACATTTGAGAGCGAGTACTGTAGGGCTAAACATCAAAATTGGATGCATCCCAGCCTGGTCAGGACATGAAAGGACATGCTTTTACTTCGGTTCCTCCCAGAAAAGGCATGGGCGACTAGAAAAGACCAGTTTCCTCACTCTCTTGAGTCAACTCAGATACTTGCCTTTTTTTCTGCCACGCTTGTTTTCTTTTTTCTTCTCTGTATTCTCTTCTGACCTCTGCCTTACTGAGAGGGTACATGCTAACTCGCAGGACGGACGCACAGGCTAAGATGAATATGACATGAGCATTTTTACCCAAACAAACATAAGGACCTTAAGATGTACATATGCCACTGATGGACTATGTATGGCATAAGTCTTTAATATAAAAAGTGGTGGACCTATGGGGCACACCTCTTGTCGCACTTTGGTCTTCTAGTGTAAAATCATGTTTTGTATGCACTTTCACATGTGGGAAAAGAACCATGTGATTTATTTCTTCTGTCAAGCATGATTATTTTGCTGGCTGTTGATATTTACCATTGGCTTTATATGTTGCTTTGATCCACCGTATTTATACTTACACAGATCCAAAAATGGTGTGTATTTCTGCACTTAGCAAAACCGTTTTCTCTTATTTTACATAATTATAAAAAAGAAAAGACGGTCACACTCATTTCAAAGTTTCCATTATAAAGATCAGCTCTATAAACCAGACAGAGACTTTGTGGGAGGTTAAGACTTTAAAATACACTTTATTGATTTTTGCTTACGATTTGAATAGAACCTGACAGTTTTCAGGACACTTCTGAATGCAGCCACTAGTTTATGTGCCTAGTTGTGAAAAAAAAAAAGAAATTGTTCCTCTTATTCTGTGGTTTTAGACCTTACTCCAGGAAACTTTTTGCGATACAGTTTATAAAAGGATGTCAAAGCCATTTTTGGTAAATTTTTTTATTGGATGCTTCAAATGTATTGCTGTTTTAATACTAAGTATAATACACGCATCTATCTGGAGGTTATGTGTTCTTTTTGTATAGGAGAATTTTTTCAATCAATGAAATCCAATGAAAATGTGAATCTTTTTTTTTTTTTTTTTTTTTTGAATAAAGGTAAATGGATTACGTTTTGTCCAGTGCAATTTCCATCTCCGTTTTTAACATGTTGCTACTGCTGCCTCCTAGTATGGGATCTGGAGGCGAACGACGGCTCTCCCGCCCGGCCCTTCTACATGAACAAAACCTTGAGGAACATCCTCAACAAGAAGAACGTCAAGACGACGAGCAGGAAATAGAGAGAAGACGAAAGGTGGGGGGAGAAGAAAGACTTCAGGTCATGTACCAAGGAATGGTACAAGCCCATGTGGCGTTAAATACTTTGCCAAATGTAATTTACACAAGTTGCAACTGTGCACTATAATGAGCAAACCTCTAATAATTAGATTCCCACATGCTCATAAGTTATGAACTTGATAGTCAAAACAAGTCTAGGTTTGAAAGGTGTACGAAGTCGCACCAAGTTCTTGTAAATATTTCATTTTTTATTTTATTGTTATAACTGAATATATATATATATATATATATGTGTGTGTGTGTGTGTGTGTGTGTGTGTGTGTGTATACTTTTTACAGCCACGGTCGTACTACACAGTAAGTTCCTATTGGAACGATTGATTTCTTTCTTTTTGATTGTGGTAGACATCAGCTGTTTTTGCTCCCAATCTGTTGTAGTTGCCCCTTCTTACCACTTGGTGGCGCCAGTCATTAGTAGACGTCTTATGTCGACTCTTGTTGAGGTGGGTGTGAATGCACTGCTGATTGAACTAGTTTTTCCATGAAATGGTCAAACTTCAGCTCATCCGTGTATTGTGTTATCACAATATTTTTTGAACCTCCCATTGTCTCACATTGAGAAACGTATTTGCCACTCATCGTCCACTGTTTGCATATTTAATTCCCAAGGACATAATGGCACAGCAGTTCAAAGTGCTTCACTCTTTAAGTGCCTTCTTCTTAGAATTGCCACATTGAGTGTCTAATTGCATCCTGGTGCTACCATTGGTTACTTGAAGTTTATTTTTACATAGTTTATTTGAAGAAGCTTCTTTGATTATTAAAAAAAAAAAAATCTTGTTATAGGGATAGTCAGCAGCCAGTGACAGGTTTCCAGATGTTAGGGTTTTAATGGAAGGTGACGTGGAAGGATGTGTGTGTCCAACCAGCAAAGAATGCAAAACATGAAGGTCTTACTCATGTCCTTACCGTGCTCTTAAAGTCATACTTCCCCAAAAGTATCTTATCAGTATTAACGAGTCCCCTCCTTTTTAAAGGAGGTTTTAATGGCTGTAAAAAAGTGTCTTCCATTACACAGAACAGTGACTGTGGTCATCATGATGTGATGTGAATTACAACACTAGTAAATGCTTCCCCCACACCTAAATATGGCTTAATATGAGGCTTGTGTTTGTCACATGTACTTTACTTTAATGAAAGCAATATCTGACAAACACATATACAACTAACTGCACAAGCTACAAGCGCAGTATATTTAGCCGTTCCCACAAAACGAGTGTCTCAAACAGACTGGACATCTGATGGAGAGCAGAGAAGTTTGTCTAAGCTGCTGAAGAGGTTTTAGATTTTTTTTATGATCATTTTTAGATTTATTCCGTAGTATAACGACCACACTCCTGCAAAGGATAAAGGTTCATGATCTGGGTAGAGTATCCCCTTAATTCTGAAGATTATTGAACGAAACAGCAGAGCAACATTTCTTACTCCTTTCTAAAGTATATCTCTGGCATCAGACAAAGCGTTCATGTCGAGGTCAGTTTGCCTGATTGTTTGTGTTACTGGTGAGCCAGTAATGTGGATACAGTTTTGATTAGTTGGTGAAATCCTGATATATATGTATATATATATATATATATTTTTTTTTTTTGTCTTGTCTGGAAGGTTTTCTCTGCAAAGTGAGTTATTCACAGGTTTGGGTGTGACCAGGTTGTTGGTAAAGTGACTGATAAAGAAATGCGTGACACAGCTGTTGCGAGTGATCACACACTGGGGCCATGTGTTCCACAGACACCAAACTTCTGATGAAGTTTTCTTTCTTTTTTTTCCCCTAAATGGATCTATGCACCACTTGGGATGATGCTCACCTTTAGAAGTCTTTGAGATGTGACTCATGCTTGGGAGTCTTTGTACCGTGTTTCTCAAACCTGAGAGCCTGCCCTCATGGTGCCTCAGTGACAGCACCGCCATGCTCACACGCCTCCTGCCGCCGTTTGAGCCGAACACGCTGGGACACGTACAACATAACCGTTCAGTAAAAGCAAAACAACTCTGCTTGTGTATCTGAAAGGAGAGAAATGATGCATGTAGTGCTCAGTGTGGCATATTACGCGTGTAGCATGAATGACAGTCTCCCAGTTTTTTTTATGTTCATACACATCAGTTTAATTTCTCATAAGGGTGAATGCTTAAGATCTGATAAGTGAAGTAAAAACTGTGTTTTCATATGCCTCCCCCCTCCCTGGCATGTCTGTAAATTAGATTCTTTTGGTCAACCACAGTCAACAAGTAGACACAAGTAAAACTGCTCTCCTTGTTAGAATGTGCGTGCGTCTCTTACCACAAACTTTTAAAAGTCAATCTCTGAAGATGCAGTGCTCAAACCTGTCGATACTCCAAACTGTTTATTTATTGTGGCTCATTTGTGCAGAAAGCTGACAGTAGAAACGCTCCATATATTTATTTACAGTAAAGATTGCATGTGTGTTTTTAACAGAATATATTGCCTTCAAATATAGATGTTTTTGTACTTCTGTTTTCATCAATAAATATTTTTTTCTACTATGCGTGTACTTTATTTCTAATTTCTAAACATGCACATAGAGGTCCTAACACTGCAGCATGTGAGCTGTCACTGGGGCTGACCAGCTATCTGTTTTCATTCATTCATCCCGGGTTTGTGAAATTAGACATTTATTTTCAAAACAGACTTCACATACAATAAATAAATAAAATTGCAATATACAAACACTGCTATACAAACAATTTCAAGTTCACCTTCATAATGGGTTGACATGGGGGGAGGGGGGGGGGGCTTTCACTTAGAGGAGCACGGTCAAACTGTGTCACCAACTACACAAACAAATATAAATCTATAATGTCGTGTCACAATCCAATGAGGTACAATAAAACCTTTCTGATTCCGCATTATACAGTACAACTTATAGTATCTGTTATGCTCTACCGTGAATTTAGTGTTTTCAAACAATGTCAACATTTAATGAAGTATACTGACAGCTGAAGTAAAGGAAATGTCTTATGGTTGGTTAAATTATTGTTACCATGGAAATCTGCATACTGCTGCTGCTAATGACGACCGCTCGTGTGCGTGCGTGCGTGTGCGTGTGTGTGTTGGGGGGGGGGGGGCACTCAGGCGTGAGACACAGGCAGGGAGGTCATGGTGTGGGCTGGCAGCAGCGGTTGAAACATGGATGGAGGGGAGTGGACTGCGGGCACACAAAGAGAAAGCACTTGAGTCATTAGAGCTAGCGTACATTTCATGAGCATAGTTTGTGGATAACCACATCATTTTAAATATGTATCATTCCAATTAGGTTTAGGTTAATCAATCAAATAGAAAAAAAAGATATCTTTGGATACATTATATTCTGAACTTTATATAGCAACCTCAAAAATCTCTATTTTTTACCTTCTGAAAACTTTAAATCCATTTCAATGTTCATCTTCCAACCTGATATTTTTGCAAAATCATATAGGCTCTCCTTTACCTTTTTGGAAGGGATTTTTTAAAATGACTTAAATATAATTGCAAATGAACCAATGTTTAAAGCCAATCACTAACGCAACTAGAAAAAGAGGGAGATAATGGGGCAACAACCATAGATATAAAATATTATAATGTTGGGGGCAACCTTTCTTAGTGCCGTTTTGTTAGTCAAAATACTCAGGGGGAAGTTCCATTTAAAGAAACCAGAACAATATAATATTTCAAATGTTAAAATAGGAATTTGACACATTTTTCATAGTAAGCAGCGAACCCCTGTAAACGGTATCATCGGGAAAAGGCCGGTGCTCACTGTCTATGAAGGAGTGCAGTGCAGAGAGCATTGATCCCTCCGGGCCTCCGTAAGCTGTGTACTGCAGCTCCTCGGGGGTCGGTGTGGGCTGCGAGAGGCGGCTGGCCTGCAGGGAGGTCAGGGGGGTGCTGGACGTGTGGTTGGGGCTCACGTGCTTCTTGTGGCGTGCTCTGCAGTTCTGGAACCACACCTGTTGAGCAACAGGACAAACGCCTTTTTGTAGGGATGCATTTCATGGTAACAAGCCATAAAAGAAGCACAAAACACAAAGATGAATACGTTGGGTAATTAAGTCAGCATTTATCGCTCTGCCAAGATATCGCTGTCAAGGAGTCACTTCTGCCTGTGGTAAAACCAGTGTCACTATCAAAACATTGTTAGCAATGGAAACTGGTTGAGGTCTCAACCAGTAATTTACATCTGTGTGTCACTGGAAAATCAGCTGATTCTATCCAATAGAATAGAGGAAGAAAAAAAGACGTGTTCTGGTTCTCACATGCAGCTTTTACCAGTGCTGGAAAGTAACTGAGTACAATTGCTCAATTACTGTATACTTAAGTACACATTTGAGCTGTTTTTACATTACTTGAGTTTCTATTTCATGCTGCATTTACTACTACATTCCAGAGGAAAACGTAGTACTTTAGACTCACTTGTCAACAATTACTAGATACTTTGGCAGTCCATATTTTGCATACATTTAAAACATCTTGCGAAATAGCTTTGGCTTTAACTGTGAGGCAGAATATAAAGTATAGCTTGACCTCAACCTCACCACTACTACACACCATTAAAATGCACAATAATCATAAACAAATAATATATGATGTGCAAACAATAAGTTGACTATTTGCGTTTCTTTTCTTTATTCTGCTGCTCAGTATAATTTTACACAATCGGGTATTATTTCATACAGATAAAAGCTCATTTGATGTTAGATTTGATGTTTTTCTTTTGGTTTTGTACATGGTTTATAAGCAGATAGTTAAGTCTAAACGTTTGCTTCTCTCTAAGTAGTAGGATTATTCGGTATATTCCATCATCCATATTCCCTTCACTGACCTGTATGACTCTCCGACTGAGGCCCGTCTGCTCCGCCAGTTTCTGCAGGGTTTGGGCATCTGGATTGTTGTCCTGAGCAAACTGGGCCTGCATCACCTGCATGTCCCGAGGTAAAAGACAACCCGTTAAATAACACACAGGCTCACGTTGTTGTTGTGTGAAGAGATGCACGTATTGACTGCTGTGTGGAGATTTGACCAGCATTTGGTTTTGTAAACATGTTTGTGGAAAAAAAATACTATTATTATGGTATCTCTCCATTAGTGCATGTAAAGGTACTGAGCATGTGTGTGTAATTCAGGCCTGTGTGTAATGTGCGTTATAACAACAGAGTGTAAATTGTAATTTCCCCTTGCGGGACTAATAAAGTATACATTATTACATTATTATTATTATTATTATTATTATTAAGTGAGGAAAAACTGTACAAAGTCAATTCAAAAACAAGCATCCTTGTTTCTGACATTGTACCTGCATCCCGTTTGTTTTGGGGTTTTTTAATAAATGCTGTACTACATTTGAGTTTATTCAAATGGACACCTGATTTTACTTTTACTGTGCATGCTAAACCTTTATTGCACACATTTGTAATTCAAATATCACTTTAAAGGAGGAGGCCAATGTTTTTGGCTCAGTTATTTTAGGTCAAAAATATAAGAATTCAGTGTTTTCCCCAGCAGAATTGTGTTGTGTACATGTGTGTGTTGGTCTGTGTGCCGTCTGTTATAAGAGGATGGAGGTGAACCTGCAGCTGGTCCGTGGTGAAGCTGGTCCGTGCTCTCTTGGAGGGTTTAGGCTGGTTAAGCTCCTGTTCAGTGGGCACAGCCCCGTCCATGTTAACACTGTTTCCTGCGAGAAGATTCTCACATTAAAAGATCTGGAAATATTTATCACAGAAAATCTACATTGCTTTGACGTGCAGCATTTTAAAATCAAAAGAAGAAAATGCAATAAACATATTTAAACCAAGCCTTTAAATAGTGGGGACAAGTTAACTTTGATTTAAAATAGATAACTATTCTCGGGACTTAATAGCCTATAAATGGTTTTTTTAAAGTGGATTTTAGGCCTTTTAATAATTTCCATATAGACCTAATTTCCTGATTTCATATCATTCTCTCAGCAGCTTGAAGTGAAAGGAATGACTCATTTTGAGTTTTGTCCTAAGTGATTATTTGAGCCTATTATTATTATTATTATTATTATTATTATTATTATTGTTGTTGTTATTGTTGGCAATAAGGGAAATAGTGTTTTTATGTCAAAATGTAACAAATCTGTTAAGTCTTGGAAGTACTTTAAGTAACTGTCCCGGCCTCTACAAAGTGCTGAAGTAATTAAAATAAGACTAATAAAATACCGGAGCATGGACCGAGTCTTTCACCTTTCTCCGCGGCCCGCTTGAGGTTGTCCAGCATGCAGTCGTAGTGGACCCGGCAGAGCACCTTCTCCTCCACCAGGGCGAACTCCTCCCCGGTGGACAGCTGTCTCTTGCAGGAGAAGCAGGCGAAGCAGGCCAGGTGGTAGACGTTGCCCTTGGCCCGGCGGACCCAGTCTGTGGAGTGGATGTTCCGGCCGCAGCACGCGCACCAGGTGCCGTATCTTCTGCAGGTGAACGTCACGGTGAGCAAGTTAGACACCCGCGTGCAGGAGCTGCCCGAGGGCATGAGGCTGACAGCAACGAACACGTGTTGATTTTCGGCCTTTTACTGACTGATGCCAATTTTTCTTTAAGCCAAGAACGAAATAGGCTAATTTAGTGTTCCCCCCCAGAATTAGCCTAGAATGTATACCTGCGCCACTGCAGGAAACCTCCGCTACAGCTACAGAGATAAAGTAGGCCCTGGTAAACTCAATTAAATGAATCAAAGAGTTATATCCTAATTAAAGTGACTCTAAACTTTAGTCTTTAGCGTTCTCCTAGTATAGTCACACAATATCTTACCCAATGATAACAACACTTAAAATCTGCATCTATATTTGTCTATCTTATATAGCCTATGTAAAGTTTTAGTTTGGAATTATTAACGGAATGTAGGCCAAACAATTAAAAATGTAAGAAATAAATATCTTTCCAAAGCAAGGTGACATGTCAAGTCCTGCGAGAATGTTTATTATCATATTTTTTTTGTCAACATTCCCCAATTTTCAATATGAAATACGTAGCCTAATTCTGACGTTGTCCAATCAATAATTTCGTTTCGGTAGCTCGCGCTGATAAATATCGCTGCACATACCTAAAGTAATCCAGTTTACAGAAAACTTCTTTTTCTTTGATGTAACAGCTCGTGTGGCTGCCAAGTGAAGTCTGGCACACGCTGCAGGAGAGACAACGCACATGCCAGCACAAGTCGTTAACCTAAAGCAGAGATGGGAGAAATTAGCAGAAGTCAATCAGGTCCACGTGAATACCAGCGCGAGCCTTAAAAAAAAACCCACAGAAATCCAAACGCAAACGAAGAAAATTACCCATAATCCAAAGTTAAAATAAAAACAGTCCTCGGAAGAAAATATAAATCTTGCACACACCACACACACAACAAAAAAAAAAGTTGTTACCTTTAATAAATATTTATCCACAATGTCCTCGTCGCAGCTCGCGCACACTGCTCTGCCTAAGAGAGGCGCAGAGGCCATCGCCTGCAGCGACGACGCGTCTTCATCCAGGACCTCCACCGACGCGCCCTGAAGGGGTCACACCTGCGGTTAGAAAAGGAAGGACGCAGTGCCCAGGGGCCACGCTGCAGCACAGCACGGGCCGCAGCTCACCTTCACTCTCACCAAACTGATTCTGTTCTATTACTGATAACTACTCTCTGCAGATTCTAAGTTTTCTGGCTCAGAAATAAAGATTTGTGACAGTGATGTATCTTAAAACACGTCACAATAAGCTCAGTTGACAGAACAAGCCGTGCAGCCGTTATCTCAAACCGAATGCCGATGTTCCATAGGCTATTCGTCACATTCGTGTTCTCCTTTTAATGTCCACAGACAACCAATATTAACCCTCGTGTTGTCCTCCCGGGTCAAAAACGGACAACAATGTGACATTTTTGTCCCTTTTTCAAACTTTTTTTTTTTTTTTAGTTTTCACTAACACCACCTTACTACCACTAGTTTTCCAGTACTTTTTGGAATTCATGGTCAATAACCCTCATTTATATAGAATTGTACCTAATATTTGCGTTAAAAAAAGTTGAAATTATGAATTATTTTGACTAATAACGTACAGATGAGTTTAGTCAGGAATGAAAGTGATCAATTGTATTGGCAAAGAGCGTTGTAAGGAATCCAATCCATCGTTTTGTGGTAATTTGGTAAAAAAGTAACCCGTATTTCAGATTTTTTTAAAGGGGTCAAATTTGACCCGAGGACAACAGGAGGGTTGAAAACGTGGGGGGGGGGGGGGGGGAAATGGCCTCTCGTTCATTCTCAACATGTTTTGGAGAATTAAAAAAAAAAAAAGTTTAAGCTACAACAATGAATAATTCCTACCATAATGTCTCTCCTGTCCTCAGTGCATGGGCCTAGCAGCTCTTCGTCTCCTTTGCAATCTTCACACATGACGAGAAGCTACGGCGGGAAGAGGATGGAGGTCTGTCAGACTGGCGCAGCTGCCTTAAATGCCCCCTGCTCCTTCCCATAAATATCATGCGTTTCACTTTTCACCATGACAACGCCGGCGATTACCAAAATGACATTTTAAAAGAGCGGGATAGACATTACGTACATAAACAGACAACACTTGAGCTAATACCCATCCTATGCGCATTATGTTCTTGAGATCCGCATTGGTGATTCAGCAACTGCTCGCGCGCGCGCGCGTGACACCGCCGACACGCCAATTCCACGTGTCAATCAAAAACAAAACAACACAAAACAGCGCGAGGTCTCGGGGAAAAGAGGCTTGATTTTTTTAATAACGGCAATTAAAAGGCTAAGTTCGCCACAAACGTCTACCCGGGGCAACCAAAAGGTGAAGAGGTCTCATTAACTACTTGAGTCTTTAATTGCAGAATTCAGGGAGGGGTAATTTGCGTCGACATTTCTTCAAATTGTGAAAATACTGTGCTGTCAGCGTGTGGAAGGCCGGCTTTAATGACAGACGGAAGCCCACTTTGATTTAATTGGCAAAGCAATTTGGCGTAATATTTAATTTCCGATACGGTCTATAGCCACACTGAGTCACACCTCAACCTGCCGAGTACACACACAGGCTGCACGTCTGGTACTCACCTCATCGTTGGACGATCCGTTCCCACTCTCGTTCACAACGCAGCACTCCACTTTTACTTCACTTTTCCAGCGCATGTCTGTCCGGGAGTGCGAAGCTTCCCACTTCCAAAGTAAAAGTGCTGTTAATCTTTCTTTCTCCTCCAGGATCCCTGTGTGTCTGTCGCTCTGCCCTGAGCTGTTTCAGAGGGCGGGTCATAATTCATATTTCCCTGTCCTCTGTGGCCGCGCCTCCCTTTGGAAATACACTTATTGTGAGGTTTTATGGGAGTTTGGGGGGGGGGGAGGGTGTCTAGTTGATATTTTTCAATTTGAGTGAAATAACACACAGGCAACATAATGCATTTTAATGGTAATAACCACAGGTGAAAGTAACTTTACTTGAGTGTTTGAATTAAAGGATTTACTTTATATCTCTACTCTACTTGTACTTTTTACTGCACAATTTATCTTACTGCTTTTAAGCACTGGTTACTTTTCATATAGCCTAGATAAAAAAATGCGGATGATGCCTTTTTCTAAATGAAACTACACACATCAGTATAAACACTTCAGATTAGCTCAACCACAACCTGACCATGATGATCCAGTAATGTTAGAGTTTAGGTAATAACATAAAACTCTGAAAGGGGCCTTTTGAATGCATTTTGCTGCATTTTGATAATTTCCCTGAGGTGATCAATAAAGTATTCTGATTCTGGTAATCCTTCTGTACTTTGGTAAAAACCTTCAATGCAGGGCTTTTACTTGGAATTAAGTAGTTATCAAAATACTTCTTCCACCCCTGGTAATTATCTCTTGAACATGATAATCCATAATGTACCTGTTTATTGAAGGCTGTCAACACAGTCTGCCAGTTTACTCCCACAGTGTCCCCCGACTTCACTCAGTTGAACTTAAAGTACCTGACCTCGAGAATACTACAACTGTATACATTTTATTTCCAGTTTGGACCATGGCCAGGTTAACCTGTCAGGGCAGTGCTTCCTAATCTAAATGTCCCGTGGTCCCTTTACACGAAGCAATGCCTACTTGCAGACCCTCATCTTTTACCCTTGTGTAATATGAATAAGTTGAAGAGGCCCGAATACAGATGATTCCATAATCCCGAAGAAAGAAAGACAAATATAGTAAAATTGGGGGGAAAAAATGCAAATAATTTGATGTTGCAGAAAAATGTTTTTTTTTCTGCTTTCTTATCAAATGACCAAGCCTGGCAAAGGAAACCGTTAGCCTTCAGTACTTTTTTCCTTCTTTTTTTGATTTTGATTTTTCATATTTGCAAGATCTGAAGAAAAGGGGTAAAAATCTTGGCTGATTTTGCAATTATTTCCATTTGACACATGCAGCAGTGTGGTCTGTGGGAACCCAAACAATGAGGAAGTAAAGTCAAAGTCAACTAAATGCAAGGGTTAAATGTACTTCAGTATATGAACCACCACTGCTCTTCGCCCTCTAGTGAGTTTGCATCCTGTGCATAAAAAATGGCCGACTACCTGCTTTAAAGTGTAACTCTCGCCAAAATGCAACCCGGTGTCTTTTTGTGTATGTACCCAAGTCAAATTTTTGTTTAAAAGCATATTTAGGACGGAAGTGTCATTTTTGACATTGAATATTCTAACTTCTTCTGTCAAAGGACCTATGGAATGGGAGTGCTAGGGGCACTTTTGCGCAAGCCTCAGAATATTTTGAAGCACTAAGAAGGCTCGACACAACATGAAACTTTGCTCGAAGTGTCACCGGGGGCTCTACACATGAACTCCAGCGTTGAGAACATTGTTTGTGTTCACAGAGTTTACTAAAAAGAACGGTTTTGAGCAACTCACGTTAGCAGTTGTTGTTTACGCTGTCCAACTTTTTCCCCAGTCAAAAATAGGTGATCTCCAAATCCAAAATGTCATTCTCATACCTCCTTTTTCAACTACAAGGTCAATGTTGTTTTTCACCAACGACGAAACAACGAATTATCCGTGCATTTATATGGAACTGAGCTTTAGGAGCTTTCCATCTTTACTCTCCTCCCTCGACTATTTTTGACTGGCTCGATGGACGGCGACCGGAAGAACAACAGCTACAGTGAGACACTCAAAACCGTTCTATTTAGTAAACTCTGTGTACATGAAGGATGTTCTCAATGCTGGAGTTCATGTGCAGAGCCCCTGGTGATACTTCAAGCTAAATTTAATGTTGTGTCGAGCCCTCTTAGTGTTTTAAAAACCATTTTGAGGCTAGCGCAAAAGTGTCCCTGCGACTCCCATTCAAAAGGCCATTTGACCAAAAAACAAGAGTTCAGTAAATCTTAAAAGTGACACTTCTGTCCTAAATATGCTTTTAAACTAAAGTTTGACTCGGGTACACAAAAAAAGACACTAGATTGCATTTTGGCAAGAGTTCCGCTTTAAGTCAGTATGCAATTTGTGTTTATCTACATCCTAGTCATGACAGCCAGGGGACACTTGATGTTCTTTCAGACACTTTACTCGTATTAGGATGACAGGGGGAGGGGCAGGAGTCTCATGAACAAACTCTTAGAGTTACTAGAAAAAAAACACACAGTTGCTTACTTTTTTAAATCTATTTTTTAGTTACTCAGTGAACCCAGTAGCTCACGCAATCCCACCCATCATCACTCCACACACACCCTTCCATCCCAACCACCACACACACACAAAAAGGAAAAGGCCCTCTTCTGATGGGATAACAGTCGGACCTGCACCAGCATGAGTCTGCGTCCGTATCGCACCATCGCAGAGGTATAAAGGAGTTAGCGTGCCTCCATCGAGATGTGTCCTGTTCCACCTGGTGGAGATAAATGCTCTTTATCGGATAACAAATCTCAAACATTGCAGAGCAGACTGTTCACTGAAGCAGCCTTTGAGACAATCCCTCTTTTCTCAGTCCTTGTATTACTGCAGGAACACAAAAGTACTGAAAAAAACGGCTTTCTTGTGGCCACTGTGACGAGTTCCGACGAAGAGGTCAAAGGTGAGAGGAGAGACGCAATGCCAGCAAGACAGTGACACTGTGGAGTATAATATCAAAAGAAATAATACCCCCCTGTAGGGCATATAATTGTGAAAAGACTGATCCTTTCTCAGACATGAAAGTCTTTATCACGCCAACGCACCATCTGTAGAATACCCGATATGACCACAGATGTTGGGAGAGAACTACAACCTAATGTGTAACATCAGTTGCATGTTTTCGTTTTCTGCATTGCATGGCTCACTTCCTAAATGTTTTGCGTGATGTGGACCAGACAAAAACAATATCTTATCTGCCAACAAATGTTGCCTGCTGCTCTGCTTCTTTACGTCTGGCTGTGTGTGAGGCTGCTACGCACAGTCTGATCCATAAATTCTCCATCCATGGGTATGAGAGGTAGGAAGTAGGTCAGTGATTATGATGGCATGCAAGACGGTTCGAATATGCAGACACAGCTTCAGAGAATTATGATATCTAGGAACTCATAGTGTTACATTTAATAAAAACTGCTTCAACAGTGAATTTTGTTAGTATTTTTCCATTTTATGAAGTCTTCCTGGCGAGAAAGTGCATATAGGAACAATATGGAAGAGTTTTTTTCAATCACTTTAGCACATTTACTGCAACAAACTTTAAATTGTCAAAACTAGGGTTGTCAAAATAATGTGTTAATTTCGATTAACTAATCTGAGATAAAATAACACAGTAGAAAGACTAACACAGTTTAATCCATTCCGTATTGACCTTTGACCTGGAGCCGTTCTAGCCACCATTCGACTGTAAAATGAAGGAGGGAGACGAGAACCCGGATCATTGATTGGAAGATGCGTATCGTTACTGACCTGGGCCTTTTTAAATCAACACTTAAGACGCGTCTTTTTAAAGTGGCGTTTGGTACCTAGTAATGTGATGGCACATTTATATTGATTTCATTTGTTTTTATCTTTTTCTTACTTTTCTCATTTATTATTGTATCTTTGTTATTGGTGTGTTGTTCTTTTATCTGTTGTGAAGCACTTTGGTTCACCTATCGGTCGATGTAAGGTGCTATATACATAAAATACATTTACATTTACATTTACATTTTACTGTTATGGCCATTATTTAAACAGTGAAAATAATAATAAAAAGAGTTTCACAAAAACTCTGTTTGTATGCAATTATTTTAGATCAAAACGTAATCTACATACTACTTACATACTCTGTTTATTAACTAAACAGAGTATGTAATTAATTAGATTAATTTTTTAATTGGTTGACAGCCCTAGTCAAAACTCAAAGAACAATCCTCACAGCACGTCGTACATTCAGCACACCACTCTATGTGAATTGCAAAAGGTGATAGCTCAATCAAAACCATCACTTCCTGTTTCAAATGTAAACAAATCTATCAGTGAATAAATCATTGCCATTAAAACAAAAGGTTCCTGTATCATTGCTTTGACCAAGACAAAGTCAAAACGCAAAGACATCTTTCTATAGATGCTGTACTTTCTCAATGTGTTACACACCAGCCAACCACAACTACACAAAGGAAGCTTGTACAAAAAAAGACATACAACAGCACGATGATCAGGAACTGTTGTAGAAAATGTGCAAGAATAAAAAAAAATATGGAGCAAATGTATCAACCTCAAGGGTCATTGAATCTCCTCTCTGTCTGGCCACAAGATTTTATCAACATCACACCTGCACTCCTTCGCAGTGCAACAAGGGAAAAAAACTTTTGGCATGATAAAGCCCCCCCCCCCCCCCCCCCCCACTACAATATGCTGTGATATCCTCACCTGTCACCTGTTTGCATTTAGTTGCTCTAACTGGTGAGGAAATGTTCCCAATCTAGCCTAAGTCTATTCATCTGAAAACTTTTACAACAAAATCACATACCTATTATGTATCTAATATACATGTATATGTGACAGGTCGTTGTGATTGTTGATTTTGCATGTAGGGATTTACACAATGAACATGTGTATTATTGCATTTGAGAATAATGTGATTCAACAGCAAATGAATGCAAACTATTTTGATCTGCAAGGCTTACTCAATGTATTTAATGCCAAAGTAATGACAAATGACTACACTCATGTGAACAACCGACATATACTATACTGTCCTATATTTTGACAAAGGTAAATTGTCATTTGTTGATCGTGCCAATACGATTGAGGAAAAAAAAAAGTTGTTACTGTAACTAACAACTTTTCTTAATCCTAATGTTCATTTTGGGATACTGGAAATCCTTTAACATCTCAAAAAGATACTTTAGATTGTTTCATCACTTTAATACTTCATGACTTACCCCATTTGTATGAGAACTATAATGAACAATATTTTGAACATTATTTTGAACTGATGTATGTTAGACCTCTCTGGGGTCTAATTGACCTAAAAACAAAAAGTAAAAATGTCACAATTGTTTGTCTGTGAAGGACTCTTTGGCAAACCCATATTAAAAGTAAAAAGTGTGTAAATTGCAATTTCTGTATTTTGTCACCTACATCAAATGTGCAAGTCCTGCTGGAAGAGTAATCACTTTGATTGATTGATTTCTACATTTTGGGTTTTAAAAGGTCAGGAGGAAAGAATAAAGAAAATATACATTTAAAAGAGGATAAATACATGTTGTAGTTGTTCTTATTTTCACACAAACAGCAGTGGAGTCTGTGAGGCCCGAGTCTGGATCAACAGAAGGACATTTCCAGGTTAAATGCCTGTCCCTCGCCTTCCGCTCTCTGTGTGTTGCGGTTGTTTAACTCTGTTCTCTTCAGGTAACAACAGCAAAGTTGGAGCTAGCAAACTACACGCTGAAAATGGCAAGTTTTGAAAGAAATTGTGATCGTGCAACAAGGCAGGCATGCTTGGTTCTTTCAGTGAATGATTTTAAAGATTTACAAGAAATATATTTACAGCATTGACTCTCTAACTGGGACGTTTTGGGACAGAATGGTGGGGGCTGCTACAGACAAAGTACACATGGTGATACACTGGTAAGGACAAATTGTGTTTAATCATGTATCCAGCCCATTCAAAAAAGCTCACATTACTGTATTGTGTGAACAGTTAACTTCATTTAATATTGTATGTGGCATTTTCTTTTGACAAATGTTCCACCAAAACTAGCCCCATCTTGAGACTTTTTTGCGGAGCCACTGTCGCTGCGTCCATAGCATAGTGCCCTTTAAAAGAAATGCAAATGCAATAATAATAGAATAAAAAAGAAATGCAAACAGAGGAAGAAAAGCCCATATCAACATTACACTATAGTTACATAATTTCTGAAGGAAGAAAGAAATAACAGTACAGCCAGTAATACAATTAAGAAGTAGAGCCCAGTATAACTCTCACTGTTCCACAAGCCCTTACCAATATCTCCAAACAAGTAATGTAGTAAAGGTTACTTTTTTGTTTTGTTGTATCAGACAATTTTCATTCTTACAGGATACAAAATTGGCACTGTTGAGCATGTTTCTACATCCAAAGTGATACGTTGTTTTTCTTTGTAAAAGTTAAATTCAAAAGATATGCAGGTTGCTTAAATACATAAAAAACAAGGAATGTTGGAGATGAACCCCGGTGAACCTCTGAGAAAATCTCCTAATTTGCTACTTCCACATGGACCTTTGCTTTCTCTGGGGCTGCACCTACTCATTTATTTCATTGAAATCAGTCCGAATTGGGGTGGTTTACAATTGACACAACCAGTTTGCCATGACCTTTTCTCCTTGCTTTAAATGGGTACTCATTGAATCTGAAGAGGAAGGTTGGGGTGCTGGTGGAGGGATGGGGGTGCTGGTGGTAGTGGGGGGGGGGGGGGTGTGGGGGGGCTGGGGGGGGAGTTGTGTTGGCTGGGGCGGCCGATGGCGGATTGGGTGGAAATCACAGCAGTGAAAATGGCAGTGCAGTGAAAGAGGGGCCTGATTGCATTGGGACAGCATGCGAGAGGGAGCAGCATGCTCAGCCCAATCAGAGCGACATAAGGAAAAAGTGCTCTTATCAACGAGTAATGGCCCACTTGACAATCACACAGGCACACAACTGCTCTATTTAACACTGATTGCAAGAACCGCTGCCCCCCCTCCCATCTCAGAACCGCATGACTCCCCGACATCTCCCTGCCACCTTCCAGTTTACAGCCAAGACCCTTTCCTGAATGGAATTTATAATCACTCCTCTCCTATTTCTACACTAATTGTTATTTTAATACTTGGGTTGTGTATTAGGCATTCAGTGGAGGTGAAATGTCTGTCTTGATTACTGTCTTTATTATGAACATTGGCGGCATAGCCATCTTAATTTCTCCTGAATAACAGGTAGTGAATGTCTGTCTACCTGGTTGTGCACACTAGTTGTCCCCTGCCCAGTGTGAGAGAGACCTGCAGTGCACCTTTGTACATGTGAAGGTAAGATGTGATTGAGCTCTGCAAAGAATGTTCTATGCAGCTCTGATGATTAATGAAACACTCTGATATGCAATAACTAGGTTAGTTTCAGTCTCATCCTTATAACGATGGTCTCAATCCCCCATTTTGTTGAATCATGTTTCGTTTTACAACACAAATTTATCATTCACACAGTACATCATGCGTGTCTTGATTTGGCAGCACACACTGTTACATCATTCTTTTTATACTTATGGAATACCACTAATAACAGTAGCAGTAGTATGGATACTTCTCAATGTTATTTGGATAAATGTGTTCATTCTTCATATAATAAAGTTGCACTAACCTATTCACATTATGTGTATTTTCCACTTTATTCCCCCTTTTCTACTTTCCCTGTCTCCTATAATCTCTCCTCCACCTTCCCACCCCACTTTCTTTTTCTCTTTTCCTCGGGTTTGTGCAGCCTGGTTGTTTCAAACATCCACAGGTGTGTGTGTTGGTGGTGTCCTGGTGTTAAACAAGAGGAAAGGAGAGACTTGCAGACATGCTGTTCAGTGTAAATGAGCAACAACCACACCGAGAAGGCACCTTTGGTCTGGGTCCACCACGCAAACCTCGGCCAGTCGATGGAGAACAAATAAACCAGGTGGAAAATAATAATTATAACATAGGCTATGTTAAATTAATTAACTTGTCTTAGTGGTTTTATATTTGCTTGCTTTGTTTTGCTTTTGTGTGTATTTTTAATAGATGCTTGGAGAAGAAGAAAAAATGTAGAAGATGGTTGTAACCTTGAAGCAGGGTAGTGCTAACACAGTTTCTTCTCTCTTTTTGTCATTATTATTATCATTATTAGCAGTCAACTGCATTGTTGTTTACATGCTGTTCACTCCACTCTGCAGTTTACACACTGTACTGCTTGATGAATCCCAATCAAACTCAGTGTTGAAAGTTCAACTAAATCACAAGACCTTTTTCTTCAAGGCTTTTTCCACCGTTCATGTGCCTTTTCATAAGAAATGTACCTCCGTGTGTGTCTTACTACATCTTGCAAATGGTCATGACTTGAAAAGAATAGCTTCTACATTTAAGCACCTAGATTGACCCCGTACACATGCACAGGCACGCATACATAAACAGGCAAGCGTTCTTGTGTGCTGCACGCAGCCATTTACACCACATAAAAACTATGCATAAGTGGTCAATCAAAATGTAGCAGATAGCCTCTTTGCCTCCCTCTCAATTAATTAGCTTGATTTTTGATTGTTTTTATCTACTCTTTAATGTTTTATATAAAGCACTTTGAATGCACCTGTTGCTGAAATGTGCTATACAAACAAAGCTGCCATGCCTTGCATTGTGGCACATGAGCGACTTTGGAATTGTAAGAAAATTGCTGGTTATATTATTTGTGTTATTGTGATCCAACTTTTGCATGATTTAAAATGAAATGTTGATCATGCCCAAAATGTGTCAGTCAAAATAAGAAATGTTTAAATATAATTTACAACAGAACACCTTAACTGAAAGAGAGACGAAGCAGGGACCCCCTCCTACAGATATTTTATAAAATAAAGATGCATATTAAACTGGGCCTACAATAACTTGTAGGGTTTCCTGAAGCCTTTATACATACCTTTTTTTGCTTAAAATACTCATCTTTTAAAATAGCCTTAGAATTGTTGGCATGATTTTATAAATCATGTTTTAATGTTACACATACATGTGGCACGGTGAATCCCTAGGATGAGCTGTATCTGTGGATGACCTTAGTGACTACAGTACCTTACCTATAGGCCAGTATGCCTATCATCAGTTGGGGGTTATATATATATATATATGCTAATAATATGTTGGATTCATGTTAAGTTTGATGTATTGAAAAAACTAAATTAACAATTAGGGTCACGGACAGGGGTCACGGACCCTATTTTGAAGATTCCATTTCTTTTGTGGCCAGACAACCTGTTGAGGAGAGAATCCGCAGTTCAACCTCGAGCTTCAAGCTCAACTGTTCCTGACAAAGACCCTGAACCCCAACCACCTGAAGGGAAAATGTCACTCTGCCCAGACTTTCCTGTAAGTTTTATATTACATATGTATCTGTATATCCTGTTGAATATTGAACAAGATACCCACCAAAAGACAAAAGCACAGAACAACCTTCTCCTCTTCCTTACCAATTTATTTATCAGTGATCCTCAAGTGGCAAGACAAGCGTTGTGGCGTACTGAGACAGAAACGTGGCTACTCTTACTGGTCAACTCTGGTACGGACAAAAAAATTTAACTGATTATGAAACTGAGCAGTTTAAGCCACAAAAAATCAAAGACTGCATCTGACATGTTGTGACTTCAACACAGCATCACGGGGGTGAGACACTTGAAGGCAGACAGCTAAGCCACCACTCGTACAGGTATCATAAATATAGAACGTAAACATTTGATCAGACATACCATTCATGATGATCTATCTGAGTTAATGTAGCTCCAAACGATGGCTTGTGTATTGACGATAGAAATGTGAATATGATGCTGAATCCTGGCAAAAAAAAATTGTTCCCCACAATTCCACAAGAGGGCCACAGAGGACGTGCAATTTAAACTGGTAATCTGTGAATCTATTTTCTGAAAAGGTGAAAACTGTGTTTTTTCTCCACTGTGACGGTGTTATTGTGCTGTGCGGTCTACCTGTGAAATCAGAGGCTAGTGCAGATATTTGATATTAGTGTTCCAGTCAGGGAAAGCAAACAATACTGTATTTTTTTCAAATGCATATGTGTGTGTATATATATATATATATATATATTATATATATTATATATATATATATATATATATATCTGTGTGTGTGTGTACTGTGTATATATGTACTGTGTATATATATATATATAATGTATATGTACACTACCCATCAAAGGTTTATCATCTGATCAGTGGCTGATCTTTAATGCAATATCTACATTGCCCATTATCAGCAATGTAGATATATTCATTCACTGTTCCAATGTTCCAAAGGCAGCGCATTCTGTTTACTAATCTGACTCCATTTAAAAAAAAAACTAACTGAGAAAACATAACAGAACCCTTTGCAATTATGTAAGCACACAATGTAATCTAAAAACAGTTGCCCTGGTTAAAAAAAACAAAAACATTGCGACTGATCTCAGCTGGTATTCTGTCTGTAATGGAGTGCAATAGAAATTTCTAAGTGACCCCAAACTTTTGACTGGTATATGTATACATAATATGTAAAAATAAAAAAATATACTGTATATAAGTGAAAAAATGAATACCCCACCCGCCCCATTTTTGGGGGTCCTCCTACTTTAAATTCCGGGCCTCTACCAGAGGCCTTAGCTGTTCCCAGGACTGCGCTCTTCTGGACAGAGATCTCAGACGTTCTTGTCATCAATCCAGGCAGTGAGCTTGGTTTTATACAGATTCTCCCCTGGTGCACTGTTCATGTATTGGGCCACGTGTCTTCTTATGGTAGCTGTCATGATTTCTGTACCTCTGATAGCTGGCTGACTTCCCTTGATCTTAGCTTCTAGCCGCCTTCTCCATGCAGGACATGGCCTATGTTCATCTTGTAGTTAAACATCTCTAGGATCACTGTTGCTGTAGTGTATATCAGCTTGTTGTTTTCAGTCATAGATATAAAACAGTAGATGTGACATGACATCATGGAATGACGACTAATGGAATAACTGTCGGCCATCTTTTCTGGGTACTGTTTACATTTTGCCACGTGTGGGCAGAAACTTGTTCAATTCAATTCAATTCAATGCAATTCAATTCATTTCAATTTTATTTATAGTATCAATTCATAACAAGAGTTATCTCAAGACACTTTACAGATAGACCACACTCCAGAATTTATTCTGGAGTGTGGTCTATCTATAAAGTTTATCTTTATAGATAGGTCTATCTATAAACTATTTATTTATTTATTATCATTTATTAGCTGTGCAGCACCTGTTGCTTTACTAAAATGGCCAAAGTGACCAGGGAGGCTGGCATCTTTTCCCACACGTCAGTATAGAGCAGATGAGACATTTATTTTTTTTACATTCAAAAGATAATTTACATATAAAGATCATTGTACTACGTAACTTTATTGTTAGCTACCAATAGACCAGCCGCGTTCTAACTTAAGTCAAAGTAACTGCTGACGCTCCACAGAATTGATTTGTCCCTCCTGTTACTCCACTTCATTTATTTGACAGCTGTAGTTACTAGTTACTTTATAGATTATGATTTTACATTTAAAAAAAAAAAGTCATAACATACAACACCAGTAAGTGATTTTCCTTTAAACTTCACAGATAGTTTCAATTAAATAACTCTCCATGGGCCATGACGGTATAATCATCCAATATTTCACAAAAAGCCAAAGAGACCAAAACAAGAACACATATTTTTTGCATAACTTTTTCCCCCTTTCCTCTCCTAATAATCATCTCATGAGCCCACAGATTTATCTTGTGACCATTTGGAAGGGGCAAGAACACTAGGGTGGGTCCCACTGGACTAAACTACCTGAAACTACCCGTGCCCGTGTAAGAAGTAGATCAAACATCGCTGCACCTCCACCAGCCACAGCAGGAAAATGCTGCATCAGTTTTAACCATATTGTCTTAATATATCTCATAGGGATCATGTTTCTGCAGAATATTTTACTCAGATACTCGAGTACATTTACTTTTACTTCAGAAGGATTTTGAATGCCTTTTACTTGTGAGGTGTCTTTAAACTGCACTGGTACTTTTAATAATCTAAGTACTTTATTACCACTAAAGCTTTGTATCAATTAACTGCACCAGTCTAAAAAGAGTCGACACGCTAGTAGGCTACTTATCAAATGATCAGAGATAAAAAGTGAAGTAAACTGAGTAATGAATCCGTCTAAAAACATGTGCAGAGTGTGTGTTATCCTGGCTTAGACGTCAGTGGGACTCTCTCTCTCTCTAAGTGGAAACTAGTCTCATTGGCAACATCGTCACGTGACCTCCCATGGCAACCGGTAAGTGTCATCAGTTCCGCTCTCAAGAGCAGCCTCAGTGCGACTCAACTGAAAATACACTGACTCACTTTATAACAACTCTGCTGATTCAAATTGACTTTAAATCGGCCCAGGAGTCCTCCAGCAAGACCACGGCCCTTCTTGCCTCAAATATTGGGGCGACATTAAAGAGAGTTCGAGCGGAACACCATGAGTCATCTCAACCCAGGGTAGGTACAATTTAATGTTTTATATTCAGCTAAGAGGGGGGCTTAGCTGATTAGTCTACTTTTTGTTAAACTTAATCTTCCTATTCTTAATTTTGTAATTACTTGAAAACAATTAAACAAATTCATTAATACAAAATGTCATGAGAGTAAAATGTCAAGCAATATAGTCACGAGCGTGGCCAAATTAACTACTCTTAGTTGACTGAAATTATGCTAAAGCTAAAGTACTTCTCAAAACGAGCTTAAAATGGGAGTACATTTACTACTTTTAGGCAAGGCCCTACTAATAAATCCACCATGAACTAATACATGATTAAAAAACGTTTTAAACTTTGTCAAACAAAGTGCTTCACTGTGAACAACACATGTCAGTGAACAAGACCTGAAAAGACAAGACGAAACAGCAGAAACAAGATGGAGAGCGATGAAATCTCTCTTTTTATGTCAAAGAGGTATTCTGATTCTTTTTTACTTTTAAAGCACATTTACGTACTCTGTTAATAGTCATGGCATGTATGAATATATAATACTGTAACACTGATACGGGTCATTTTGCTGCATAATGCATACTTTTACTTCTGATACTTTAAGCAAATTGTGTTGCTTATACCTGTGTACTCAGTAATTAGTCATTGTTCATGCTAATGCTAACTTCTTACCCAGGTAGAATCCATCATGCATCTTTGATGTCTGTTTTTTTTGGGTTTTTTTTACCTTGTTTTACTGTTTTGAATTTTTAATTGGGAAACAAATTTGGAAAAACTGTGATTTGTACAGACTTTAAACTTGTACCAGTGTTGTTGCACCATTAAAAATGATATTAAGATTAATAAAAATCTGCAGCCAAAGCTGTAGCTAGAGGTTCATAAACAACTAAGCCAGGTGCACAAAGAGGAGGCAGATAGGGTTAAGTGTGTCATCCCCTGTAATTCCTGTGTGTAATCAGACACCGGTAACAGACCCCATAGTTGTAAGCTCTTGTTGTCCCGTACACAAACGCTGGAGGAAATAAAAACACTTTCAGATAGGCCGGGGTTTGGACGATCTGATGTCTCCTTAATGAGGACAACAAACAACAACCGACAAACGTGGTGTGGTGCGGTGCACTAACTTTGATTGGGATTCTGGTTTTCTCTGAACTGTAATCAAGAACTCTCAAGTCACTTTAATGGAAGACAAGATTTAAAGTCTGGATGTCCATCATGAAGTGAAGCCTTTTTTTTTTAATTTAAGTTTCTTTGGCTGGGATTAATTGAGTGTCTTGTTTCTGTAGACTTCTTTCAGCCTACAACAGTCTCAAAGACAAACATCTGGCTGGATACTTCAGCAACACTCGGATCAGGAGACACCTGCAGAGAGCTGGACTGGTGCGTTAACAGGTTGTTGTTGTTGATGATGATGATCAGGGCTGTAAACGTAAATGGTTAGAGCCCGACTGATATATCGGCGGGCCAATATTATTGGACGATATTAGCCATTTCACGATCTATCGGTATTGGCATTTATAATGGCCGATTTTAAAAAGAAACTTTTTTTAATATTCTTTCATTAGAATCATTTATAATGACAAATAAATTATTCTGATAAATGAATATTTAAAAAATAAAAACGGACTGTCAACCATGTTATGAGCATTGCCTAGATTGTCCACCAAAGGGCCCTCTACAACGTCCCTGTTGGCAACACTGATTATTTACTAATTCATTATTTTTTTATTTTTTTATTAATGTGTTTTGTTCAGAGGACTTTAAGTTTCATATCTTAAGTTTGTACTTTTATACATTTTATTTATCAGAACTTTAATGTGTTTAAATGTTTCTGTTCTGGAATTTTACAAAGTATATACCTTATTGGTCTTAAAAATGCTTTATCGGTTGGACTCTAAAATGGACTGTTCTTATCTAACGCTTTTCTAGTCTCAACAACTACTCAAAGCGCATTTACATAGTACAGAAACCATTCATCATTCACACACAGTGGACGAGGCTGCCGTACAAGGTGCCACCTGCTCATCAGATAAACACTCACACACATTTACACTCCGATGGCGCAGCATCAGGGGCAACTCGGGGTTCAGTGTCTTGCCCAAGGACACTTCAACATGGGACTGCAGGGATGCAAAAACTTTCGCTGAAAATTGCCGCTTTCAGTCCCAAATAGGTCACAGGGAATGAAATGAGGTCAGTTTTTGACTTCCTGCATCGAACCGGCCAACATTGCTGTCTTTAAGAGGTTTTAGTGGGCTCAGTTTTAACACTAGAGTGAAGATATTGGTATACGGAAGTAGACAATCGAGAGCATCCACTGGTACCAACCATGTCAGCTTGTTGGGAAAAGGGCTAAATAACACTCCAACTTCAAACCTGTGAAAAAACACACAAAGACTTTGTGTTTGTGAAATTGTGTTGTATCTTGGGCTGTCATTCAAAAAAATGTGATACCGACACCAAAACTGTGACTTCCATACAGGTTCCTAAACGATACAGTTTTATTAAATCCATTTTAACAAAAATAAATTACATTACACGCTATGCAAAACTCCTACAGGAGCCGTCTATGTGTAGCGTAGAGTTTTTCCTGCGTGTCTCTGAGACGTGTACGTTAGACACCCAATCACAGACATTATTGGATCTTGGTAGAAGCCTGCTGCAGGCTGATTGGCTCACTGACGCTGATGAGATTGGGTATTGAATGACAAAGCATTTTGGGATACTCAACAAAACTCAACACTTTAGAGCCAATTTGGTCAGGGCCTAAAAGTATTGAATTTAGTACCCAGCCCTAGTCGTTTTGTATACGCTTTCATTGCTTATCATAGTAAGAAGCTGATAGGAAAAAACATATGTTTTGATTACCTTGATGGTTTTGTATTGTTAGCAATACTAGTGACCTCAGTTTAAAACACTGTTAACCGTTTTCAAATACCCATATTGTAGCTTGAACCCTGCTGTGACTGTTGTTGTTCTCAGATCACCAGGAGTGGACGTATTGTTCCAGACAAGGAATACAGACACAAGCTGATCCAGAAAGCCCACCAGAGACACATTCGAGAATGCCTGGCCCAGGCCATTTTCCACAAGGTGCTAGAGATGGAGGTGGGAAGAACAAAATATACCAGAGACAAAAAGGTCTCACTGTCAGCTAATCTGTGCTTCTCCTTGAATACTAAATGATGCTAATTTGTTCTGTGCCCCTCCCATATACAGCGTGTCCATCAAATAGAGATCAAAAGGAAACTGGAGGAGTTTGCAAGAAGGGAAAGAGTACATAAGATCAAAGTACATCATTTACATTTGAACACTGCTTTGCTGCTTGCTGTTTTGTAACCGTATGACTCCTGAATCATATGAAACAACAACAAAAAACAATTAGCATTTACTATTAATTATTGACAGAGCCTTCCTTGTAGATGATAGTGTACAAATATATCTCAATTTGGAACAAACATATATACACAAGAAAATGGCAACAATATTGATGACTGACCCTGTTTGGAAGGTGGAGCGCTCTAAAAAGTACGAAGAAGACATCATCCGTATTCTGTCTCCACATCCACCCACGGGGGCGAGGGCTATCCGAAAACAACACTCTGGGCCGGAGGGGGAGAACTCTGAATCCTCGGAGTCCGTGAGTCAAAACATCTGTCTTGGTGCACCAGTAGATTGAGTGGTTATTGTTGTAACATCACATTTCATATGTTGTCACCTGTGAATGATACAGGCACCCCTGTGGCCAACCAGGAACAAAATAAACCACGGATCCAAGCACTTAATCAAGTGCCTTTTAAAATGTGACCTTTAATTATAGCATCTCCATTTTGGAAAGAAGGTTTTTAAATGCCAAATGGTCTCTAAGATATTATGTGAGTTTAAAACCTCAACCTTAAAGTTAAATTTATTAGACCAATCAATTTTAGATGGATTGGTCTATCAGACCTGTGTTTCACAAGCGATAAATATATTGGGTTTGTAGTTAACATGTTGACATTTAATTATAAGAATAGTTCATTATTTTTGGAAATACACTTACTTTCTTTATGAGAACTAGTTGAATAGACTGATATCACTGTCATGTCTGAATTTAAATATAAATATGAAGCTACAGCCATCAGCCAGTTAGCTGAGCTTTGCATAAAGATAGGAGAAATGTTAGCCTGGCCCTGTGCGAAGGCAACAGCACATCTAAACATCACTAAGTGACATGTTTTATCTTGTTTAGTTTGTACAAAACCAAAGTGAAAAAAACGACTTTTTCTTGACTGGGAGCTTTGTGTTGCTAGTCTTGCTTGCTCGCAAAATTGTGAACTGAAGTAGGAGAATTTCCAGACCGAGCTGCAGGGCAAAATCAAATCGCCAGCAGAGTGGGCGGGGTTTACCCAGTCTATTGTGTGTGTGTGTGTTGTGTGTGTGTGTGTGTGTGTGTGTGTGTGTGTGTGTGTGTGTGTGTGTGTGTGTGTGTGGTGTGTGTGTGTGTGTGTGTAATCATGGCGGTCTGCAAAATTGTTTACAATGAATATTTGTAAACATTGTTGCAATGCCTCTTCTTATCTGTCTCGTTTTACCAATCCCTCCAGGATTTTGCGGCCTTTTAAAAAAATTGTTGAAGCCCAAAGTGCCTGGTTTTGCGGGACCTGTCCTCAATGTAGGTCATTGTCCACCGTGTGTGTTTGTGTGTGTGTGTGTGTGCACACGTCAGTTGCAAGGGGAACTGAGCAGCAGCTCCGCCCACTGCAGAGAGCCGTCAGGATCGAAACAGCTGCAGCTTCAGCAACTTTAGAGTGAAAAAATCTTACAGCGCACATTGATGTTAAAATGTATACAGGTTGGAAGGACGGTCTGAAATGTCTTTTGCCGTACGTTTCGTTGGTAAATGTGACATGTTCGAGTCACACTCGTTTTGTCGTCATATCAGAAACAAGGAAGTGAATTTGCCGACGTATGCAAATTCTGATTTGAACACAACTTGTGCATAGTGATGTACCCATCTTACGTGATGTAATGCTTTATGCTGTGTGGTCATGCATTAGGTCATGAATAGAATCATAGAGGCTATGAATTCATGTAAATTCCTGATGATTCATAAGAGATAAAGGAATGAAGTAATGCACAAATCAGGAACTAATGCATGCATGAATTCACATTTCATGTACCCTCAAAGTAAAGTGTTACCATAACTTTAGTTCAAGTCTGTGGCAGCAGTTCCAAATTAATCGTTTATAGCCATGCAATGAAAAATACCTTTTCACAAAGTTTTTCAGAAGTTCAGAGGATACATTTTCCAAAAGAATGCTTTAATTCTAAAAAATAAAGTTAGACCCACACGAAACTCTATATTCTTAGATATGTACTGTAGGCTACATACCAAGACAATTAATAAATATTAACTGAGATACTCCATTATGTTATGAGCAGTAGGCCTACGTGTGCTGGGGGCACAATTGTGTCTAATCTGTCTGTGTCTATGTCTGACCTGAGCTGGCACATGGTCACGTTAAAAGTGTGTGCTTGCACGATCAATACGGTCACACGCTAAGTGTCCCGATTTTAGTTCCGGGAAATCTGGTCCCCCTTACCATACAGAAATGTAATCTTCTCATTCAAACAATGCTGAACTATTTCTTTAATTGCAGCACCTAAATTTGGCCAGTTGAAGTTTAGTATATTTTTTTTATATTAATGATGCATCATCTTTTTCGCCCTAAAATCACTATTTCACATTAATTGTCATACAATATATGGAAATAAAGACCTGTTTTAATCGCTCAAACTCAGTTAGAGTTGAGCAGTGTCTAAGTCCAAGACATTCTTTCAGGAAAGGAATTTCTGTCTGTAATGAAAATCTCTGTTGTCAGCCGCTGAAAAGAGTGATTTAAGTAAAATATTGGGTTTAAAAGTCGGTTATCTTTGAAACATCAAAAGTCACTGACCTTGATGCACAAGGACACACAATGACACTAATGTGCATGTGCACACACTTTGTGTAATTTATCATTATTCAATTAAAAGAGTTTAGGATTTATCAAAGTAAGAGAAAACTTTAAATATCCCCAACTGGAAACTAGGATGAAACGTATAAAGATGATCATGTATAAAGATGTAAATGAGAACTAGAGCAGATTACATTAAATTGAACATACTGTGTGCAACATTATATCACATGCATAGACGATGTGCAAACCCCAATAGCTGACCACAAACTGACAATATAAAATATCCTATAATAACAATAAATTACACAATGATTATGGACAATATGTCGGAAAAAGTTTTTTGCCAAGGTCAAGAATGAATTTCCAACCTTAATGTTATTAAAATAAAGGAATTTTATTTTATAGAGCAGCATTATTCCTCCCTTTATGTCAGCCTTAAACATGCTTAGGTTCTGATCAATTTGTATGTTTAATTGACAGTTTAGTTGTACTCAAATCAGACACATTTATCATCTTCTTGTACAGACTGTATTAAACAAATTTCACACTGTACTGGTTTCCATAGCAACACATATACAGTGTTTGTAATTAGCAGCATGCTGACTATGTGTGTGTTACTGGTGCTGCAGCCGGGCTCGTCTCGACCCAACACGGCTCCAGGGACAATGCAGAGGCCGGCGCGTCTGAAGCCGATCCACAGTAACAGCACCACAGCTTCGCTCAGACGCAGCTCCCCTTACAGACTCCCCGAGTCCTCCAATGAGAACGACCAGCTGCTCAACTGCACTGTGAGGCCGCGACACATGAGACACCTTCATTCATTCACTCATTCATGTGCCTACTTATTTAGAGAGACTGTTTTTCCTTACAGAGAAAATCACATTTTCTTTTGGTTTTAAACTATAGTGATAGCAATATAGCTATATATTATAAGATAGCAATATTGTTTACCTTTATTCACATTCATTAGAGACTACAATCATAGAAATAAACATAATAGTTCATCAGTGTGACAATGTGACTTTGTTAAGGGAGAATTCCCGTCCATTCTGTCACTCCCCAATGTAAGTTGAGTGCAGATTTGAGTTGCACATTCATCTTTTGCGACAAGTAGCATACAAGATGCTAATGAGACTTCTCTTTTGTCAATACAGTAAAAATGGACCTACTTAACAAAGTTCGTTCACTCCTGGCTACAAGCTAGCAATCAAACACAACAAAGGCTGTCACTGGAATGGCGTTTTGAGCTAATGTTAGAAATCAAACAACCATAGATAGCTAAAACAGTTTTGAAATGATTTCCATCATGCGCTAATCAAATCTGCTTACATCGGGGAGTTTCCAACACGTAGCTCTGTTGTTTGTAAATCTGGAGTGCTGTCAGTAGAGAGAATAAATGAAACAGTCGATGCTGCCTACAGCGTGTTATCCTCCTTCTAGCATTAGCACCCAAGAGGCTTAAACAGGGCAAGTTTCAAATGTGTTGTTATTCTCTAAACATGTTCAAAATGTCATTAAAAGTGCCTACCCATGTGAAGTGATTCCTTCCGAGTGAACACTGTGAATCTCTATATATTATCTCTTTTCTGTATTGTAGTTTGTAGACGGTCCCTAAGCACTCTAACTGCCGTCGCAACACAGGAACTAAACACAGCTGAATTAACACAACTTTTATGCATTTCTTTTACATCTACAGCAGTCAGATTCACTGTGTTCACTTGGAAGGAATCACTTGGTTAGGCACTTTTAATTACATTTTGAACATGTTTAGAGGTTAAAAACACGTTTAAAACGTGCCCTGTTTAAGCCTGTTGGGTGCTAACTCTAGCAGGAGGGAAACACGGTGTAGGCAGCACTGATTGGTTTTGTTTTTCTCTACTGACAGCACTTCAAATTCACAAACAACAGACCTACGTGTTGGAATCGACCGGAATTCTCCTTTAACTTCTCTTCCAGATGGACAAAGAGTCCCGGAGACGTTTGACCACAATGGAGCCCTACCGTGGTATCTCACCCTATTGCCTCCCAGTCATCAACAACTTTGTCACCCCGGTGCCTCCAGCCACAAAGAGGAAAGACAGGGTGGTAAAGGTCCCTCTCAGCAGCACGCTCCGAGGCCGCAGACTGCGTCCTACCACCGCCTCCAGCGGAGCTGACCTCGTTGAGGTCTTTATCTCTCTTTATGTTTTTCCTGGCAACAAAACCTTCCACAACAAACTTACAAGCTGTAGCCCCTTTGGGTTAACTAGAAACACCATTTACAATTTCTAGGCGGTGCACCTCACAGGAAGAGGTTCTATTATGTCTTTGTGTGTGTCTTTCATAAATCTTTCTGTCTAATGTCTAAAAAAAAATGTCTAAACTTTCAAATACAGAACAGCATAGAGGGATCCTGACGATATTTTATGTCACATATTGTATTGTAAAAAGCAGTATATATTATTATAGATAATTTCATCCAGATAACACCTACCTGTGTAGATCAGTAAAGAAATTACAAAGAGTTCCTAAACTGGATCAAATTGATATCAAACTAACTCCAACCTGCCCTTTTTCCCATCCAGGACCCCCCCATGCTGAGGAGTTCTGTGCTCCAGAGCCGAGTGTGTGTGAACATGATTTACTTTGGCAAAACAGTGCATCTCTCCCACGACCTGACCGACATGAGGGATGAGGTCAAAGTGTTTCAGCAACACTGTGGAGGAGAGAACCTGTGTGTTTTCAAGGGAATGCTCCACGAGGGAGGTCAGTGTGATGATCTGTGATTGTGTTTGTTAGATACTGTATGGGTGTTTGTGTACACAAATAAGAGCAAATCTTGGGAGGGAGGTCGTTTAACGTAAGTGTGTAAAATAGCCTTTCTGAAACAAACTACCTCTATTAAAGGGCCCCCAGTCTATAGAATATTTCTGTATCATTATTATTTACATGAACCACATGTAGCAATACGTCAAAATACCTCACAGGATTTAAGATGGGTTTGAGTTGTTCTATCTTGATCTTGAATCTTAAAAATGTTTCTTCCTCACACCTTCGTCCTCAATCTCTCCCTCAGAGACTTTCCAGTTCATTTCAAGGCGACACCGAGGTTTCCCCTTCAGCTTGACTTTCTATCTGAACGGGCTGCAGGTGGAGCGCCTGAGCTCCTGCTGCGAGTTCAAACACAGAAAGGGCCCCAGACTCGGTGGCAGGCACGGACACTTTGGCTTCTGTGGTGTAGAGGGGGCCTCTCCATGCTACAAGTAAGGTCTTCTTTTAAAGGCGTACTGTGTCTTTAAAGGGGAACTCCATTTCTTGTACACGTCAAAGTCTGTTAACATGTCTTGGGGAGTAGTACTGCATGTGTGAAAAATGTTGTCAAAGTCCTTTTGTGGTTAGTTTGAAAATGAAAAAAGAGAGTTAGAAATACGTGAGCTTACCAGACCTCTCTAACCTGCTGCTCATCTCTGCTTGAGGCTAGCAACTCAAGGCTACATTAGACGCTTCTAACACAACACACCTGACTTTCCAACTCAACGGTGAGCGGTTGAGTTGCATTTTTGGTAACGTGGGCACAAGGTTTTGACATGGAAAAAAGTGTGGAATAAAAAAAGACAGCCTTTCTTAAAAAATGGTCCATTGTGAGTCTGAAAATGTTATACCCTTTTAACAAAGAAATATACTTATTTGCTTTCTTACAAAGAGTTAGATGAGAAGATTGATACCACTCAACTCGCCAACAACTTTGCTAACGACGTCGCCATGTTAACTTGATTATAATCTGTCAAAATACCAAACTCATCTGGGTCGACCTCTAGCTCAGTACCCTTAGTGTGCTCCTTGTAGGCTGAGTCCTTGGCAGCAGCCAGGGATCGAATCCAACCTGCAGCCCTTTGCTGCATGTCTTCCCCCCTCTTCTTCCCCTTAAGCCATCCTATTAATTAAAGGCCACAAAAGCCCCCAAAAATTGAACTATTCTGCTAAACTTCATACAGTATATCATGCTGATATATATATATTTCAGGTGCATCATAGCAATGGGACTGGACAAGAAGCCCACCCCTCCACCAAAGAGGGTCAAAGAGGATGGAGGAAGAGAAGAGACAGTCTTAAGCCCAAAGGGTGGTGCTGAGATGGAGACAGAGAGGACTGGAGACAATGCTTCATCCCACTCTGAGTGTAAAACCAGCCAACCACAGGACGTGAAGACTCAAGTCAAAAAAGAAACTGCTGATGAGGACAAAGTCAGAGATGGTATAATGACTGGAACATCTGAGGACAAAGAACACATGACTACGCTAAGGAGAAATACATTAAGCGAGAGCTTTTGCAGATCTTTTCCATACAATGTATCCCAAAGAATTTTCTTTCTTCCTCAGATTATGAGGAAGACTTTGAAGCAGATGACGAGGGCCCTGCAGACGATGACAGGGCAAAAGAAAAGAAATCCTCGTCTCCATCCCGTGGAACTGAAAGGCAGGTTAAAGAGGAGAGAGACGCCTCTGAGACTGAAGACGACGAGAAGGATGGTGGGGGAAATCTCTTGTTTGAACACATCTTTCAAGTATTGCGAGAGAAAAAAATAACAAGAGTGAAGTGGCATTTCATCACATAATTTACTCATTCTTTTAGCAAAACAGAATCACTCGGTATCTTTTAGAGGGCATTCAAATACTGATTGCAGCAGATCTCTGGAGCTTAGATTTCAATGAGATGCTGAAAGGAACTGCTCCTTCTATTTATTTACAGCATTTCTAAGCCAAGGACCCCTTAACTGAAGGTGAGATGGAGCAGGGACCCCCTACTACATAGATTGTATAAAATAAGTTCCATATTAAACTGGGCCTACAACAATGTGTTGGGCGTCCTGCGTACTTTTTTAGAGCATAGAATACTAAGCTGTTAATAAGCATAATTTTATAAATCATGTTTAAAATAAATACTTGTGCACAGTGACTTCTTAGGATTGTGTGGCTATCTTAGTTTTTACCTTACCTATAGGCCAGTAAGCCTATCATCAATGGGGCTTGGATTCATGTTAAGACATTTAAAAAATTTTGTTTAAATAAACAATAATTTGGTGCCCCCCTCTCCTGCAGTACCCCCTGTTGAAGATCTCTGATTTACAAAATAAATTGGATGTTTGGGAACTCACTTTTCTGTTAAAGAATTTAAAATGCTCCATTTTTCTTGCACAGAGGACATGAAGTCTCGTTCAGGATCCAGCTTCTCAGGCAGCGAGCAGGAGGAGAGTGATGCGGAAGCCACCAAAGACTCCCGAGAAGACGAGAAAGCAGAGCAACCTAAAGAGGTCGATCAAGAGGAAACTACCGTTCTACCAGATGAAAAAAACAATGAACCAAATCAAGAAGAAGCCGCTGAGGCTGAGGCTGAGGCTGAGGCGCCAAAAGACTCCGGGGTACAGGGCAGTGCGGGGGACAGCACGGAGATAGACTACAGCATCTCCTCAGGGAATGAGAATAAACAGAGTGAAGACACCTTAGGAGAAAAGGAGGTGGAGAAAATGCTAGATGAGAGCAAACAGGAGTTGGAACAGGAGAGGGGTGAGTATAAACCAACAAATACAACTATGGAGCTTTCACCTGAGAGAGAAATGGATTAGTCCATCTTGCATGGAGGTTTTTCCACTGTCACCTCAACCAGGGCTGTATTCCCTTTATGTGGTGTGTGTGTTGTGTGTGTGTGCAGGTAAATACAGTAATACAGCCCTGATAACAACTAAATCAGTATCACAGTACCATAATGTCAGTTTGTGATATTTAAAGTAATATTATGACATTGTTGTAATTTGATACTGGAAAAACTTGTGTGTTTATTTTATTTTTGTCCTTTTTTTAAATTTTGTTTGTGTGTGAAGTGTTTCTGTCTGATCCACTTTTGTGGATGTAAAAGTTCCATTTTATTCAAAAAGAGTTTGCGAAATGTTGGAATGTTAATAAGAAATTCTCACCTAGATATTTTAATTGTATTTTGTATCTCTCCTGACAAATGTTTTCAGGCTTAGAGAAAGTCTTTTATAACTTATGTTTGCTTTTTACTCTATGTATCTGTCTTAAAGCTGCACAATATAGTTCTTAAAGCAAAATGATATGGAACGAATAGATATTTCAAAATATAGTTCGTAAAACAATGGGAAAGCCTGTCGGGGGTGAAAATACAATCAGAAAAGGAGGAGGAAGCTGTACACACCTAAAGTCCCAAAAGTGCATCACACAGCATGTCAGTGTTAATGTATAGAATCTACACAATCACATCTGTTCTACGTTACAGCGTTCTTTTTCTGAAAAAAAAGGAACATACATGTTAATACATGAAAATGTATTGTTGATAAAACAGGAATTGTGGGTTTTCAAATTGTTTCTTAAAATGTATGACAAAACACTTTGGTGCCAAAGTTCAGTGATTTTCTTTCTTTCTTTTAATCTTTTATCATTTAGAGTTTCAAATTGACATCCTAAAGTGACATAAAATAGGTTTAAAATAGGTATTTTAAGAGTGTGCTTTGTGTTTTCATTTTGGTTATTCACTGAATCATGCTTGTTGATGTGTTGAATTTTCTTTCTGTGCATGTTATCATCTTGCATGTTGTTTGCACCCGGTAAGATTAAAGACATTTTGTTCATTGCCGTTTGTTTCTTCATTGGCTCAGTTTTCTCATTGCACATGCGTTGTTCAAATACTGCTTTATTCATAGCCTTTTAACATTTTGATTTGTTACCATGAGTGGCTCACAAAAGTTCATCCTGGGCTTGCTTAAACATGAATTTGTATCACTGCCATGTCTGTTTTTCTCTCCCAAGCCAAATCTGTGCAGGAGAAGCTGGCAGAAGCCATACTGAAGGAGTCCCAGTGCAACTCCGAGCCCGAACTGAGCGACACCACCACTGAGGAGGAGGAGTCCATCGAGAAATGGTCTAATCAAGACAGCAAGGGTACCTGACTTTCATTTTTTATTCAAACTAATCAACAAACTACACAAGAGTAAAATACTTACTTTCCTAAAAAAAATTATATTGTATTTGCAGATGCAGAACAGCAACAGACACTTGTAAAGGAAACAAAATGTGAGGAAGATGTTCGTGAAGATGAAGTGGTACAGGATCATGAAGAGATGTCTGAACCAAGAGGACAGGATGACAAAACTCAACAAGAGCCCCAAGATCAGAAGGTGGAAATAGAAGATGGTGATGAAAAGACGGCATCAGAAGAAGACAAAAACACAGACAATGATAAAATAGAGGACACCGAAGATACAGATGCAGCTCGGCATCCTGTATCTGAACAGGAAATGGCTGATGGTGACAAGAGTTTAGAACCTCAAGAAGATGCAGCAACTAAATCTGCTGATGGTGAGGCTGCAGAGGAACACAAAGAAAGCGAAGAGAAAACTGCAGCAGAGGTCGACACGCAGCCTGGCGAGACTGGGCGAGAGGCAAAAAGCAGCGAGGAGGATGAGTCATCAATATCGGAGCTGAATAAAAACACTGATGAGACAGCATCCCCAGATGATGCGGAGGCAGAGGCGATGACAGCAAGCGAGACAATGGAGATGAAAGCAGAGCCCTCTGAGGAGAAAGAGGCCCTCAACTGTGAAGAGACACCTGTAACCGACAAAGAAAAGAGGCAGCAAAAAGACAGCGAGGACAGAGACGCAGCATCAGAGACAGAAGTCACAGCAGAGAATTCAAGCAGCTCGATGGAGGGGAGCGGAGACACCACCGTTGAAAAAACAGCAGATATAACAGCAGATATAAGTGAGGAAAATGCAAAAGATGAGAGCAGTAAAGATGGTGTTAAAGAAGTGGAAGTGTCAGCAGTAGAGGCTGGTAAAGATGACAGTCCACAAGAAAGGGATGATCTAGGCAAAGAGGAGACAGACACATCACCTGTGGAAATGGGGGATAAGGTAGAAAAGAAATGTGAGGAGGAAGGTCAGGAGAAAGAAAAGCAAACTAATCCAGATGATAAAACACAAGGTGAAAATAGAGAGGAAAGTAAAAAGGATGATACAGATAAGACAGAAGAGGAAGAGAATGAGAGTAAGATGGCGGAAAGTATGGAAAACAAGGACAGCAATTCAGAGTTGACTAAAAGTGTCTCAAACACTGAAGGAAAGGCAAATGAAGAACAAGCTGAGAAAACCCACAGTGACGAAGATAATGTTGCAAATGAAGAGAAGGCAGACGAGTCAGACAATACAGAGAGGAACAAAGATAGCAAAAGCATTGGTAATAAAAATGACGAGCAACAATCTGAAGAAAACGGAGCCGCAACTGATGAAACTAATGAGGTGGAAACGGCTGCTGATGGAGAAAAGGATGATGAAGCGGAACAGGAAGAGAAAGATCAGAATGAGGACAAGGATGAGATTGTTGCAAAGAATGAAGGTGATGAAGAATGTCAAGAGAGAAAAGTTGATGAGACTGTAGGGGGAGAAGAAATATCTGAGATAACAGAGGAATCTGAGAAAAGTGCAGATGCAAACTTGGATAAAGACGTGAAAATACCTGATGAAAATACTGTTCAGTCAGAGGATGTCGCTGACAGTGAAGCAGCAGATGTAGCACACGGGACGAAAACGGCTGAAGAGACGCCAAGCAACGTGATGGAGGCTGAAGATGTTGAGAAAGAAACCGAAGGAGGAAGTGACTACAGTGAAAAGGGAGAAGTTGATGTTGAAAATGGAGAGATTTCTACCGTAGCAGCTAGCAAAACGTGTGAGGATGAGGGAGAGGCTCAAACTGAGGGCAAAGATGACAAGAGAACAACAGAGGAGCCAGCAGCGGGAGAGAGCACAGAGGTAAAAGAAGTGACTGTTGATTCTGAAGATGGGGCTGAAAACCATGAGGACAACAACGTCGATGAGGCCCCTGACACTGATGTGGTACAAAGTGACGCTAAGGAAGGGGATGACAGTGCGGAAAAGCAAAATGAATCCATTGAAAATTACTCCGAGCCAAAGACAGCTGGTAGGGAATTAAAAGAGGAATTTAAATTAGAGGACGGGGAGGAAACCAAACAAGATGAAAAAGGAAACCTATCTGACCCTGATCATGAAGACAGAGAATTAGATTTGATTAAAAAGAGTGACAACATCCAGAGTAATGCCACTGAGGTGATAGTTGCTTCTTCAGGGGATCAGGCACAATCTATAACACCCACAGCTGTGGATTCACACCATACAGCTCACAAGTTAGACAAGTCCACTGCACCATCTGACGCTGAGACTGACAAACACCCCCACGTTGATGAAAATGCTGCTGCTGCTGCCGAGCTCTCTGTTACCGATGGTGAAAACGGAGCAGACACGGAGGAAGCGAGCAAGGCCTCGGAGGAAGGAGCGAGTGTGCTGCTCAAACCTCACGCGCAGGCGTCACAGCTCACGCAAATCATTGATAACACAGACGAGAGCGCTGCAGTAGTTACAGCAACGCCAGAGGCCTTAGCGAGAGAAGACAACACAGATCTGGTCACAAACTGGATAACCATGCATCAAACATCAAAGTATTTTGAGACGTTTGTTGAGCCTTTAGAAGACTTAAAGGAATCTGCTTCAGACGCTCAAGTATCTGACGCTAATGAAGAAGTGACGCAATCTACAGAGCTGCCGAGATCAGAGAGTTCACTTCAGATGGCGAAGATGACTGGAAATGCAGAACAAGAGCTCACGCCAAAAGATGTCAATGAGTCAAAGGACAAAAGCAAAGAGGAAGCTGTGGTGTTAAACCTTGAAAGCAATCACTCTGAAGATGGTGAACTGTGTGAGAAAGACACACTGCAAGTGGAGGAGGAGACTGAGGTAGAAATCATGACAGCAAAAGAAGAGAGCGAACAAAACGATAAAGAGTCTGTGAACGGGCAAGACACGAGGTCAGAGGAGCACAAAGGAAGCCCAGGATCTGTAGACGAAGACAAGGTGCACGAGGGTTTCATGCAGGACAGCGCTAAGCAAACTGACTTTTCCATAACCGAAGTGGAAAGCATTACCGATACTCATCATTCCGTAACCAGCGGAAGACCTGAGAGTGTCCATGAGAACCAAACTGAGGAGGAAACTACAGATGCAGGTCCAGAGCTGAACGAAAAACAAACAGCAGTTGAAGATGTGAAAGATCTCTTGCCCTCGTTGAAAACAGAAGAGCAGCACGAGCAAACGACGAGTCCAGTGGGGCTCTCCAAACTAGATGAACCGAAAGATACCGAAGAAACATGGGCAAACAGCAATGAACAAAGTCGAGAAGTGACAGAAATAACTGATTTTACGACGTCCAAGTCAGACGACGGAAGCCAGAAGGAGTCCCCCCATGAAGACATCCAACACAAACCGTCAGACGAGAGCATCAGCGGAGACAGAAGAGACATGCAGCTGATCCAAGACATCAAACACACTCTGAGTAAAGACCGACTGAGCACTTTCTCAGTGGATGAAACACTGTTTGCGCAAAGTCCATATCCTTTGCTGACTGCTGCGAGGACAGAGAGTGGACATTAGAGCTGCACACTTCAGAGAAGCACCAAGGTACAGTGCTGCTTTACTTGCTTCTTTTTTGGTATACATGAAAACGTGTATAAAAGTGAATATTTAAAAAAAGAAAACCGTAATTAGACAGCCAGATAGCTACATTAGGAAATAGAAACATTTGTAGTGATCAGGAAATGTATTTTGTTTGTTTCTTTTGGTCAATTTCCCAAAAGTGAATACAAGATGACTTTTTGTTTTGACAGAGGCCCTCAAGTGTCTTGTGGTTTCTGTGTTTACATTACAATGGCTTCTCAAATCCTCTTCATCCTTCAATCACCAAAAAGAAGAAGCTGCACGAGGAGTTTTGACTGCTGCATAAAATGTTTACAATAGACCATCTCTTCCTATTGTTGTTACCAAAGAGGCGTAGTTTGTGTGAGGTATCAAGTGCAGCGGCTATCACCTATTACCTGTAAACAGATACTCTTCCACTCACGCTCACAAGGGATTCAATAATTCATAGTTGTTGGGCTATCAGTTTGTCCGTAAACTACATTTGACATTTGCACTGATGTTACAGTAGTTTGGCTTCTGTAATTGCACAGGATTGTCGTCTTAATGACAGTTTTAGTATTTATTTAGATGACATCTAGACAATAATGCAGCTGAACAACAAGAATGCTAACCTTAGCTAATGTGGTTAATAATTCATCCTTAGGCTACCAATTAGTCGAATAAAACAGTGGCAACAATGTGAAATGTTACATCTAGGCACTGAGTTGTGTCATTGCTGCTAACACTACCTCTCATTAAAAGAAATATACATAATCATTATTTGTATTGTCTTTTCACATGATTTTTATGGCGTGTGGGTTAGTGAGCCTCCATCTTTTCATTTGATATCTTTTAGTGACTAAAAACTGTTAGATAGAAAGTAGTCTCTATCCTTTGCGTTCCACTTCGGGGATTGCTCTGGTGTTGCAGGAAATTCTGCCAGATGCATGTATTCTCCGTTTCCTTCCGCTGTTTTTGTGTTGGAATTTTAAATTTGGTGGATTAATGAGGACTATGGTTAACTGCTCCTCAGATCTCTGCATGGTAAATCAAGACAGACTATTTTGCAGCGGCTCTGTGCGGAGTTTAGTACCGCCCATGACGATTCAGATTGGTTTAAAGAAATGCCATTAAACATCCCATCCCCTAATCCTATGTGGATTAGCCAGACCCTCCTTCAGAGTGCTATGGAGGAGGGCCTAGCGAGACTAGACTAGATATAGCGAGACTAGATGGAAAGCTACTTTCTGTTTGTTTTTTTACTTGAATGAAGATGTGTGTACATTGAATTATTTATTATTTATCAAACCATGTACACAAAAAACAATTATGCTTGTCCCACATACAGTATTTACACCAAAACAAGCTTTAAAAAAAAAAAAGTCATATAACATCAATTAACACAAGACTAGAGATATTGGGAACTACTAAGAATGTATTCATAAACAACTCATCCAACTATAGTATGCTACAACAAAATAGTTTGTTTGAAAGTTGGTTAGCAATATCAACTACTTCAACCATCTATTGATGGAGTTTTACTTTAAATGTACTGTCAAAAACAAATGTCTGAAATAATAAGGAAATAATAGAGAGGGGTTAGTTACTGTCCTCGAAGCTGCCGCTGCTGCTGTAAGAGGAGCAGAATCTCATGGTGCTCATGGGATCAGACACATAGCCTGGAAAAGAGTCAAATCAATGACAACTTTGAGTCATTTCATTCACTTCCATTCATAATGAATAACATTGACAACAACAGTAGTACTGCTCTCAACTTAAAAGACAAGGTTGGTGAAATTCTATATTATTCTTGATTAAAATAAATGAACCCAAACTTACCATGTACACTGTCCTGCTGTTACAAATACTCATTAGAGCAACAAATGTGTATTTATCCGCCACTGAAATTAGTCCCTAACAAATGCAACCCTTCCTCCTGTAATGTAAATGTTTGCTAAAAAAAAAAAACAGCAGTGTGCAGCAGCTTTAGGAATTACTGAGTCTGTGTATTTTGAGCTGATTGCCACAGATAGGGTAGGGATGTCAAAATAATTTAGAATAGCACCAGCAGAATATACAGTTTGTTTTGCAAGGTATGAACATGTAGACTTAAAAATGCTAAAATGTAACAGAGACACAAAGAAACAATAATCTCAGGTAAAAAGCACATTTGAAGATGATACTTAATTTGCCTACAGGATGTCACACTTTGAGAACCGGAGAATGAAGAATGAATGAAGTGTTAAACTACACCTGCTTTACTTTCAAAAACAATTACTGTCACTACACAGTATCAGTGCGCATGCATTCTGCAACACACCATTGCGATCGATAGGAGAAAACTGCATGTTCCTTCTGAGTTCCTCCAATGAAAGACCTCCAGATGCACGACGCCGCTCACTGAAAAATCAAATCAGCCGTTACCAATGAATCCACTCGAAAACAACACTAGTTCAGAAATATATACAGCTTTGTTTACATGGAGAAAGACGGATGAGATGCAGCCAGATAGAAGCTGGAGAAATTCAATATGCAATGTCCGACCTGATGCCAGGCTGCTCTCACTTTCTCTGCAGGAGTTCAGTATACAAAATTGATGACGGGTTTGACGCGGCAGAATCTGAATAAAGTTTAGGTTGCATTTTGTACATTATATTCATGATCTGTGAAAGTCTAATCTGAATGAATTTACACTTTTATTTGGGTTGTAAACACACAGAAAGGCCTTATCTAACTTTTGATAGAGCACCAGGAAATTACTGACCCCACCTCCTATTTCTGGGTTCATAGTGACTGTTACTAGGCTCACACACACACACAGAGAGACACACATATCACAGAGGCTGAAAGCCGGGTATCTAGAGACCTTCCTCCTCGGCCAGAATGCCATGCATGTTTTATTGCATTTGCTTTCCTTTGTTTCCTGTTTGGTATCCGAGCAACTCCACTCCTCACCGTTGCAGTATCTTAACTGGTCTACATGCTACTGGCACAACAATTGTTCAGAGGGAGTCGTTTCTATGAAGCCTGGTCAAATTAGAGCAAGCCCAGACACGATGTTTGTGGAATTCCTCTTAGGGTTTTAAGCCAAAAAACATTCAATTAAACTTCCCCTGGTGGAAAACAACGTCGGATGTCTTGGTTAAAGCTTTCTAAAGCTGCCATATTATACTCATTTTCAGGTTCCTAATTGTATTTTGAGCTTGTACTGGAATAGGTTTAAATGGTTTAACTTTTCAAAAAACAGCTTATTTTTACTGCTTTCTCCCTGTGTGTTTGGGTCTCTGTTTAGCTCCAGAGTTAGACATCTCACTTCTTTACTATCTTTGTTGGGAGGCGCACATGCGCAGTAGCTAGGTAAGATCACATCATTTGTTTCTACAACTTCAGTAGTACAAGGCAGGATTAGGCGGCAGACTTCTTCTAAAAGAGGGCGCCCTTTCAACTTTGCGTGAAATACCTGCAGAACAAGGACATGTAAGTAGTGTTTTACCATTGAAAACGAGCTAGCATGCTAGCGCTAGTTAGCCATCTCATCTCGGCTAGTGACATAGAAAGCCGTGCCAATTTTGAACAGCTCACCTAGAGACTGAAGGCAGAGGACATTGAGAAACCTGTATTTCACTCAAAACAGCATGGATAGTTTTTTTTTCCGAGTTTGTGTGCGTGTGGAAGCACCAGAGACACAAAATAACACCCAGAAAAAAGTGGTTTTTTTTCCTAAAATGGGCACTTTAAACTACTTTTTGAGGCGATTTTTTTAAGGCTCCTCCACATCTTAATTATAAAGACAATTAACCATACAAATCATTTGAATAAATAAATAAATATGTGTTAAAAACCTCATCTATATATTAAGCTTGCTGTCACATTTATTTGGCTGCAGAGACAACAAACATTTTCTATGGATCAAGACTCAGCTAAAAAAAATGAAAGGTTGCTATGCACAATGAAGATGATCAACTATGAAGACACACCAGCAGGGTTTTCAAAGCTTTGTGCAAACATCTTCATCTGATTACAGTAAAACCTGACCCAGACTCTGTTACGACTAATAGTTGGGCTATTGGGTGAGTGTGAATGTGGCTGTAGTGCAGTACAGTATTCTCCCCCTCTTCATCCTCACCTGTCTGTAAAAGTGCTTGAGTTCTCTTACCTCTGAGTCCAGAAGGCGTAGGCACGAGTGTTGAGAGCGTACTCCAGCTCGAAACGTGAGCGTAGGGCGGCCACGTGGCTCCGACTGGGTCCTCCTCGCCCGGGCAGACAGTCCGAGGAGGAGGAGGGCGACAGGGAGCCACTGCTGTTACTGGAGGCTGGAGACATCAGCTGCCACGCAAAACACCAACATATATGCCATGCACTGCAGTGTTAAACAGGATGAAGAAAAAATGTGAGATATGATATACCTCGACGTTGCACAAGCATTCCTCCAGGTTGGAAACCACTTCAGAGAACTCGGGCCTGTCCTGAAATTAGAAAAAGCTAACACTATATAATTCATTTCTGCTCATTTATGCTGACCAATCAAACACATCACATGTATCCCACAACAACAGACGTGTATTCTCTCAAACACTGTCCTGAATGTGCTCATTTCAGTCCACCCACTCATGACACATGAAGCAAAGGTGAACTTCAAAAGCAGTCCTTTTCCCTTAGATCTCTTGCCTCACTGTAAAAGAACAAACACTGCCCCCCCGGAGCTGTTCAATTATACCCCACATCCTCAGAGAGAGGCCAGGGTCTGCTGTAATACACAAGATTACTAGGACGACACAGTAAAGATCAAAACACATGACAAACTTTTGAAGATCTTTCAGTTTTGGTCTTAGTAAATACTTTTCCCCCTACTGTTTTTTTAGTATGGAAAGCTCTGTTAAAAAACATTGCAACCTACTGGTCGAGAAGCCATTATGATCATGCATGTGGTGATTTTTATAAGCCTATTCCTGTAGGAGCACTTACAAATCTCCGATGGTGTCACACATCTGAGAGCAGTGTTGTAAAAATCTGCTTCTCTCAGGCTTTACCAAATGCATGTTACTGTAAACACGTGTAACTTTGTGACGTCCTATTATGATCACAGCCTCCCCCTAGGGAGGGAGGGAGCAAACAGGAAGGAGCCGTACCACAGAGGGAGAAATATCCCAACATGCTCGGTTTTAATGTGTCTCAGTGAGGCCAAGAACAAACTCATGACTGGCTAATACAGTAATGAGCATCACAGCACTAAGGGAGGATCATCCAGGCCATGTGTGCTAGCCGTGCAATAATCTAGCGTCTGGGGACACAGGAGTAGCCGACTCAGCGTCAGTTACCTCTCTGTCTAAATAGCTAATGACATTAAAATGATGCTTTTTGTAAGATTATTTGACAGATTGAAACTGCCAAGCAATCCCTGGTTGAGTATATGCTGGACAGTGCAGCACATAGTGTACCATTGAATGAAATGTAATGTACATTTATTGAGAATTTGAGTGAATGTTGTGAATATTTTACAATGCATTCTGTAAAAACTCTGAACAAAGCCTCTCTCATCTGTTTTAAGCTGTTTCAGGTATCCTAAACGGTTTTCTTTCCTGAAGATTTATCTGCGTTAAGGTACCTTGAACCACTCCTTCTTTCCTCTGGAGCCTCTTTCTTACCTTTCTACTCTCTCTTTCGTGTGTGTCTCATTAAACCTTTTTCACATTGTGAACTGGACCCTGCTTGGTGTCACTTTGTTCTCCGCTTTCAGATATAACTCACGCAGGTCATGCCAGCAGATGATAGGATACCGCAAAACCATCGTGATCGGATGGTTTCATAGAAGTGACTATTTCTGACAATCAGAGCTCAAATGAAAATTGAAGAAGAGGGGAAATTGTGTCATTTACCTCTGGGCTGGCGTTCCAGCCTCTCATCAGAAGAGCAGAGATGGGTTTGGGGATGGAGTAGCCAACAGGAGGCCGGATGTGATGGTAGGCCATGTCTGCTGCTGCAGCAGCTGTGGACAGGAGTACATCTTCAATTTAGTCTAATCAGCCTTCTGTGTTTGTGCCCTGTTTTGTTGTTGTTGTTGTAGTAGCTTGTATGTATTTTGTCTTTGTAAAATTTAAACACTACTAAACAACTTTTAGTCATGCTAGCAGACAGAAATGTCAATCTGCCTGACTGTCGGCCCACCATCTCAACAACAAAAACTATAACACTGATTGCCAGAGATTTTATAGAGACATCCCAAGGTGGACAGATGATTACAAATAATCGTAAAGACCTTGGTGATCCCCCGACTTTTCCTTGCAAGTTCCACCGTGAGGTCGACATTTGTGGTTTTGAGTGATATTGGGTGGATTCTCTGAAACTGAAATTGAGGCTACTGCAATTTAAACATCAGGTGCTCATTTTATTATTTACACCTGTGCTTTTCCTGCTGGGAAATGTCTAAATAGCTGAGGTGAAAATGGTGTTTGATGTCAGAGTTCTCTGGGGTCTCCCCTCAGTTTGAACTCCAATCTTCACACACACACTTTAACCATTGACGATGCCATGACAGATTAAGAAATACCAGGTTTTAAGTGAGCAAAGGGAATTTCTCCAGTAAGCAGTTCCCACAGACAGAGGGCGTAGCTGAACATGTCTGCCTTCACAGAGTAGCGAGTACACTGGGTAAACACCTCAGGAGCCATCCAACGCAGGTTCTGTGCGAACACACACATAGATAGACACACACACACGGTGATTACAGTTAAAAAATCATAACACACACAAAAATGAAGTCCAATTACTGTCATCAACACTGCGTCCCGGCAACGGCAAGTAGTTTCTCACAACAGGCAGTTCCCAAGAGATGTAACATACTTAACCAAAACTGCAGGCCAAGCACTCTTTGTTGTGGTGAGTCAGCGCATTGAGACGAAATCTGCATTAACGCAATTTTCTTAAGCTGGTGGATAATTGATGGCAGGTGCCAGCAGAAGGTCTTGCTTGAACTCCCGCAAAAGAACAGCATATGTAAAGTGCCTTCTGCTGCCATGCAGGCTGCATTCGGCGTGAGAGTATTTTGGAGGAAAACTCATTCCAAAAGGTTTTGTGCGTCATTACATAAATCAAAGAGTAAACAGCACTGACCCCCGGCTGCTTGGTCATGTTATCCTCGGCCACAGATTGTAGAAATCTAGATTCTGCAGAGGAAGAGGAGAACATGCAATTAAACAAATAATGTACATCCACTGATAGTTTGAGTTATTTCGTTGATCTTTGATCGAAGCTCACTCACACTGAGCTTGGATCAAAGATCCGCTAATCTAATTGAATCTTTGATTGCCAGAAACAAATAGAAGTGAAACCAACAGAAACATGGCCGCCAGACTAAAACAATCCACTGAGTGTAGAAAAGTTGAACTAGTTGATGCTGTTAACTTTTCTTTGAACTGCATGGTAATGGCACATAGAAAATTGAACAAAACTACCTGGGCAGAAGAAGTACATTTTTTCATTCCTTGATTCCTTTTTATCTGTTTTTTTGTTTTCTTTTAAGCAAGCCAATGGCTTTAAAGCTGCAATAAAGTGAAGCTATAAACACGTTTGCAGAACAGCAGCCACCATGGTTACAGGTGACAACTACACACGGGACACAGGGGAACGATGGTAAATCCCCAAAAGCACAACAAAAGTAAAAGTAAAGAAAACTCCTGAAGGAAGGGAACTAATTCAGTGATGTCAGTTATATGTAACCAGGTTAAAAAATACTAGACATCGTCATAAATATGATGTTCATCTAAAGGTACTGTATTTGATTACATATGTGATTTAGTTAAAAACCAACACAAAGTATTGTTATAAATATAGTTAAAAAGTCATTTCATAAAAGGGTTAAAAAGTACAGTGTGATAAATGTTTAAAAGACAGATTATATATATATATATATATATATATATATTATATATATATTATATATATATATATATATATATAGTTTTATTTTGAAGAGTTCATTGTTGTAAGAGGAAGTGTTCATGAATTAGAGTACTGCTCATCCATTGGTTCATTGGTTAAGGTGGGTGGGATCACAGGTAAACAGGAAGTAAACAAGTGTGAGAACGTTTGTGTAAAAAGCATGTAGTTGTCTATCTGCCAGTCTTCGCCCAGACATTCAGTCTACATTTCTTCTCCGAGCAGCTAAATATGTTTCTACTCAAAGTTTATCGGGCAGATTCACGTGTGTTGCTTGCTCATTACCCACTAAGTGTCTGGTGTGTGTTGTTTGCATTCTTTGCATTAGCAAAGTGAATGGACTTTAGCCATCATAGTCTAGCCCAGCTAACGCTATTGGCTCCAGTCCAGTGTTTTCAACAAGGGAACCTGAAAATTCATGAGTTAATGCTATTGAGGGTTTTCACCGACGTCACGTTCTGGGCAGTCTGCGCGGCCATATTGGAGGTACTTGGTGTAAACATCTGAACAGAGTACAGTGGGCACTTTGGATACTTTAAGTGAATGTATCCATGTCTAAACAACAGAAAAGCATCCAAGATGCAAAGGCATATAGGGAAGGACTTGGACTACAAGAAAAGGTGCAATATTTCAAGAAATTACATTTTGTTGGCGGTGCTGACCCCTACGCGTTGGCTCCCTCTTCTTAGATCCATGACGACCCGTTTTCTGTATGATTCTTCCTTCAGTCGCATATCCCGATATAGTCAATTACCTGCTTTTCTCACCGAGCCCATACACAGCTGCAGACCTTATATCCTACAAAGGTTAGGAGGCCAATAACTAGATGGTGTGTGGATGAGTGAGGGAGACACAGTACCAAGTCATTAATGACCGTTGTGTTGTGAAGGCCAAATAACATATTTAATCAACTTAACCTTAACAGTGGGACATCATTGTGATACTCAAGGTCTAGCCAAGTGACTCTCAATTGGGTTTTTGTCATTTCAGAGACCCCGAGTTTGCTATCTACACTGCCTGAGTGAGTTTGAGCTTTGCCACCCACAAGCACTTCCTTTCCTCTGATAACTTGTGGCATTCCTCTCCCTGGTTTTGAATAACTTTTGGAAGTCGATAATATTCCAAATGTTTTTTTCTCGGTCTGACCTATTGTTACAACCTAAAACATGGCAACAATAACCATTTTCCTTGACGACGTTCAAGATCTTCTTAAGTGCCTGTGCTTTGTTGTGATGTTGTGGGTTAGTGGGAACTAGAATATGATTTAAGGTGTGTGTGTGTGTGTGTGTGTGTGTGTGTTTACAGTTAAAGGGAATAATTATTATGGTTTTACATTAATTGTTTCCAATTGAAGGAAATTATTATTGTTTTGCTGTAACTCAATATTGAAGAAAAGGGAAAAATTTCATTTCATTTGATATATTTAGCCATTTTCAAAAGTAAATATGGGATGTTAACTGTCTCTAAAAGTGATTACAGTGTGATGTTTGGTTATTTTCTTAACTAGAATTTTTCAAGCTGAGGTGCTAAAAGTTAGTATGTTTGTTAAATAAGTGATATATCTAATTGCCATATGCTAATTCCTTAAAAACCATTACAGTGGATTTATTTAGTGGGTTGAGGAAACCAAGCCTGATAGTAGTTGTTACAGATAATTTAAGGTGGCTAAAAGAACTTTATTGTAAATTACGTTAACTAATTTAACAAACATTCCCCTGACTACACTGGGGATAGGTGGGTTACTCTACTGTTAGCTACTGGTCATTAGGGGTGGGAATCACCAGAGGCCTCACGATACAATATTATCACGATACTTCTGTAATGATACGATATTATTGCGATTTTAAACATATTGCAATATTCTGCGATAAATTGTAATGTAGTACCTTTTTTTCCAACTTCCAAATGTTTTCTAATGATGTCCCTAAAAAGAAACGTTTGTCAACATCTGTTTTATCTAAAAAGATACATTTGTTCATCTCACTTCAATTTTATTGCTGCAAGATGGGATAGTCAAGCAGAAAAAGTGACCAACACATACTGTATATAATAATAGATCTATACTTGTGTGTCGTTACAGTGATGTCACGGAAAATATCGTGATACTATGCTGTATGGTTTTTTTGTTCCCCGCCGTACTGGTCGCACCAGACCGAGAAAGGCTGTGGCAGCAAAACTCCTGAGTGGATTATGGTGAGTTTTACTGCTAAATATATACATATTCAATTTTTACAAATTTAAAAGTTATTTATTCTTTTAAAAAATGGCTAATGCTGCTTCAATTTTCTTGTACACTGCAAAATGTGTCTTACCTCCAAAATCAGCCACCACCGCGTGTCCGTCCTCGTACAGCAGGATATTGTGGCTGGAAGGATCATGTGTGTTATTAGTATTAGATATTTCAGCCTGCCAATACCATTGCTCCACACACGCTGCTGCTGTGGCACCCACCTGTTGAGGTCCCTGTGGATGATAGGCTGGGTGAGGTTGTGCAGGTACTCCATGCCCTTGGCCACGTCGATGGCGATGATGAGCTTGGACTGCAGGTCGATGAGCCTGTCCATCGACACATCATTAAAGCAGCAGTCACTTAGTGGCAGATCAATGGTCCCTGCCAATCACACAGCACAGCACTTTACACAGATCAATAGGATGGTCAATAAAGACAGCACCTGGCCACACAGTTAGCGGAACACTTCATCTGGATCAATGATGATCCCGGCCGAGGGGGCGCTTCCGTGGAGGTTAATGAGACCTGAAACAGTCGGCTGTGCTGTGCAAACATGCCCTCGTGAGACACTAGTCGCTGTCAAAGTGTGTGAAGAATTAAACAGACCTGATGTTGACCCACCTCCGCATGAACGTCTTGTTTTTTTTAAACTTTGTTTGTTAAATATAACAGAAGTTTTAACAGAAGAAACACATTTATGATGGAGTGCATTGCAATTAGGGGTGGGATTCGATTCCGATTTTTTTTTACTGTTTTTTTTTTTTTTATTTTATTTGTTTATTCCTCCTGAAAGTGACTTGAAATGTTAAGTTGTTTTTTGTTGGATTTATTTGATACATCTGAGTGCTAAAATTGCACATTTTTACTAATTATTAAATGGAGAAGAGCTTGGATGTTAAACAAGAGCTTACTCATTATTTCACCTACTACTGTTAAAATAAAGCAAATACAGGCCACTCTTTTTGCTCTTGCTCTGTTTACTTGAAGTATTAGTTGTGTATTCCATTCCACTTCATTTTGTTGCTGGATTGATCGCCTACATCTGGCTTCAGGTTGCACTAAAAATTCATTTTATTTGAACAGTGCAGTGTCAAACAAGTTTAATAAATAGAGATTTTAACCTTTGATTTGATTTGATTGAAATGTGTTCTGCGTAAATTGTTAATTGATCAATGGGAAAATCATCGCTAATTGAAAAATGAATTGTTAGATTTGTCAACTAAGTGAAAAAATAATCGCTAGATTAATCGTTAAAAAAGAATCGTTTGGGAAAGCCCTAATGTGACGCCCAGAGCCACTGTCCAAGCGGGAGTGAGAACGGGTTGACAAAAAACATGTACAGTGCGTTGCCAGATTTATTTCCTTGTTTCTGATATGAAGACGAGACGTGTGTGACTCGAACATCTCACATTTACCAACAAAACGTACAGCGAAAGACCGTGCAAAACACGTCAGACCGTCCTGTCAACCTGTATACATTTTAACATTAATGTACGTTGTAATTTTTTTTTTACTCTGACGTCGCTGAAGCGGCTGTTGTTTCAATCCTGTCGGCTCTCTGCAGCGGGCGTGGCCGGTCAGTTCAACACACGACTGACACACACACACATACACACACAAAAACACACACAGTGGATGCAGGAAAAACGGGAGCTGACACCAACAGGATGACCTAAATTGAGGACAGCTACGCTCAATATTGTACGCGCAATGATAAGTTAAAGTCCAATAAGTGCTTTATCCAATGGTATGAATATGTACCCCAGTCCAGGATAGCAAATTAACTGACAATCTAAAGTTCAACAAGCCACTGACATATACTTATGTTCAAATTTGATTCATTCAAAACATTTTTTTTTCTTAAATCCACCAGCCGTTTTCATATTACACTAACATTTGCAGCATCTTGAGCCTTTCTGGTAAAGTTACCTAGCCCAGAGTAGTTTTATTCTGCCAGAAATAATGTTCCTTTTTTATTTTTAAAAACTTTTATTTGCTGGTCAATGGGCACCTATTACAGACTACAGTATAGTGTAAGCTCAAGTGTGCAGCGCACACTTCCTCACCTCTTCTGCTCGTGCAGCAGAGAGAACAACGAGCCTCCAGAGACGTACTGGGTTACGATGGCAAACTGGCTGGGGTCGTCCAGACAAGCACCCATAAACTGGATGATACAGGGGTGGTTGAGGCGACAGAGGATGGAGACCTCTCTGCAGAACATGTCCACGTCTGACTTAGAGCAGTACGTGTTGGCTCGATAGCTGCAAACAAAAGTGGACGTTGAAGAACTCATCAGTTTCACCTTACCCATGGGGATGGGATGCAAAATATAAACAAATGTGGGTATTTTGTGGAGAAGTGGAGCAGTACCGTTTGATGGCAACAACTTTGTTTCTGCATTTGCCTCTGTAGACTCTTCCAAAGGAGCCTGAGTGTGAAACAGATTTGATGGTATGTTATGTGATTATTCATCTGAACCCTGAAAACGGAAAATGTATGAACAGAGTTACCTGATCCAATAAGTTCATTAAACTCCAGCTCAGACAGCGGAAGATGGAAATGAGATGGGAGGCTGGCCCTGAGCAGGAGAACTTCTGCCTTCTCTGAAATCAGAGCGCAACATTTTTTGGAAACTTGATTTCATCAATGGAAGGATTTACAGCACTGCAGTTTAATGCATCATCAGTTCAATGCCTTCCCCAGGTTAATCCGCGCTAGGCACATTAGAGAGTCATTTTATTTTCATATAAAGTATTATTCTAAAAGCATGGCTAGAACTGAGATTAAATAACTAAGATAATGGTCAGGGTATATTAATAAAACTGGGGTAGAATTATGAACACTATGGATTCTAATGCAACTAGTAGTTGCATCATAATGTAGATTTGTTTAGTCTCTAGGAGCTACAGAAATGTTATTCTACAAAGATAAGTTGAGAGAAGAAGTGGTTTATTGTTATGGAGTCATCATCTTCTTCAGTGTAAGTCATTAATTAGGTGTAAGGCATGTGCACCACCGTTTGAATAACTACCGCTAATGTGAAATACTGTAATTTGCCTCTGATGCTTCTCCTTCAGTGCCTAAAATAAAGGCAAATCTGTGTTAGTTCCAGAAATGTATACAGTGCCCTCCTTGGGGCATTATAATTTTTTTCATTTTTTACCCTTGATGTTCATGAGCTTTAAACATGGTTTTCATCCAATTCAGATCGATAGTTTCTAAGACATCAAGTATGACTAACACAGAGACAAAGACAGATGTGTAGTTTCAGTGATAGGGACATCAGCCAGGTTATCAGTTAAGCCCCTTCTCTTGGGAACAGACAGTGTGTGTGCTGTCATATCAGCTGTCAGTGATGTGAAGTGTGGGAAAAGCGGCTCTGCTTCACTCCGCCTCACTACCTTTAGTCATGCTTTTGATCTTTCCCAGAGGAGATGGGACAGAAACGTAGGACCCATCTGGAAGAGAGACGACAAGTTCAAGCAGAGTAATGGGAGGGCTTGTGTAATTATTACTATTTATTTTTTTAGTGGAGATGTGGGACTCACCCCCTCCCGGCTGGGAGTACTCATTGCAGGGGGAGTCATCTGGACGTGTGTAGTGTTTCAGTAAGGTGATAATGGCATCATGACCTGAGGAAAAAAAAAACAAGGACATAAGTTTTTATGCAATATTTTTCTGACAGCTCATCATAAACATACAGACCTTTTTCATAAGCCCACATCAGGCAGGTCTGCTCATCTTTTTCCCCACTGGACCTGCTGGGGTCGCAGGCAACCACGTTCATGTCTGCCCCGCTGTCCAGCAAGAACTGCACCAGGCGGATGTGGCCGTGAAAACAGGCACTGTGTAGAGCTAAAGAGAGTAGTCGGGGACATTTATTACACATTTTTAAGTAAAAACACAGCTGGTCCGGCACATTAGAGGAGTTTTGAAGGAGAGTCACCTGTGTGTCCATCTCTACCCTGATTGTTGATGCTTATAGCATTCTGGCTCAACAAGAACTTGACCATCTCCAGGTCTTTACCATAGGTGCATGCACTGTGACACAAGACATTATCAAGTCAGAGCAACATGAATCACAGGTTAAAGAATACATAACATTGTGCCAAACACCATTTTACATCTATGTAAAGTATTTGTATGTATCAGCGTTTGTGTTTATCAGACTATAAATACATAGAGCACGTGAGACAGTACCTGTGAAGTACCGTCTCGCTGAATATGTTCTCCTTTGACAGACTATCTAGGCCAGAAAGCTGTATGATCTCCTTCACTGCCTCAAATTTTCCATTATAGCAGGCCCTGATGACACATTCAATACAGCATTTCATTTCCATGTTGTGTCCTCTGCCAAACAACTTAAACGAAGGATACTGCAAAACACTTACAAGTGTAATGGTGTGTCCCCATAGATGTTGACAGAGTGAGGCTGCACATCAAAGTTGCCCTGGAGGAGGAAGCGCACAATCTCATGGTGACCGAAGCGGGCGCAGAAGTGGAGAGGAGCGTGATCTTCATTGTCCTGGGCATTAACTGGGGAGAAGAACAGCAAGGTTACATTCCCACACAGACTTAAGTGAATGGTAATTTAACGTGGGGAAGCACTCTTGGACACTCAAGCCTCACCGTCGGCTTTGCTCCCTTCTCCCATCAGCAGCTTGATGATGCAGAGGAAACCCTTGGCTGCAGCCAGGTGCAGCGGCCGGTCCCCTACCTCACCACTCGCATTCACATCTGCCCCAAACTTCAGCAGAAGCTTTGCCACCTGAAAGACAGAGAGAGATGAGAGAAAACTTGTAAATTGGACAAGAAGTGTTAATAATAATAATAATAATGACAAATAGGTGTTTTGTTTCTCTTAGTTTGGAATGCATAGGTGCTAAAATAAAAGCACTTTACCTGCTCATAGCTGTTATAACAAGCAATATGCAGAGGGGTGAAAAACACAGCATCCTGAACGTTCACATTAGCTCCATGTTGCAGGAGTATATCTGCTGCCTGGTGGGTGGGGGAAATGGCACATTATCAATTTATAGAAGCAATGGAAAGTCCAGAGCTATTGATAGTTTCCCTCACGGTAATGAAAGACCAAAAAAAGCCCAGCTCTCACCTCATGGTGGCCGGCCAACGTGGCGACATGCAGAGCAGTGAGGGCCCCGTAGCCCACCTGCTGCACGTCCGCCCCTCCGTGGAGAAGCGCAGTCAACAGCTCAGCATTATCCTGTGGTGCAGGGGATTCACAAGCCAGGGTTAAAATGTCAGTGATCTATAATGATAATCCAAATTATTATTATTACTATAATACTGAAATAGGCCACTCTGCATAATGACTTGTACTTGTAAGTATGTTTTGATGCTTGTGTTTGTGTACTTAAGTAAACTTTTGATTGCAGGACTTTTACTTGTAACAGGGTATTTATAGCCTTTGGTATTGCTACTTTTACTTAAGTAAAAGAGCTGAGTACTTCTCCCACCCCTGGTACTTGCACTCCACCATGTGGTAGGAAGGCTGTTCACCACATAACAACACAAGCAAGACAAAGATGTAGATTGCTCATTGAAACATATTCTGAAAATATTTCAATTTGGAATTTATTGCCCTTTACATTAATTCTCTTCACCTTATAAGCAGCCAGGTGGAGCGCAGTGAATCCATTCCTGGACAGCCTGGAAGGGCGCAGGCCTTTGAGCATCAGGGTGCAGATGTGTGTCTTGTTCCCTGGTATCGAATACAGTACGTAGTTTTTATGTGCTGATAAAATATTTCTGTCAACAGAACTTCATGTTCATTGTGAATGACACATTCATGTTTCTTTCTTCACTTTAACGGTTTATATTTCATCTTCATGCACAATTTATTTCAAATCTACTGTTTTGCTGTTATGTGACCGACAGCAGAGAGGTCATCTTCAGACAATACTGTCAGTCATTTTCGTAGTAATCCTCTGTTCCACTGCCACATTTTGTGGGGTTATTAATAGACTGCAGTAGTCACGCATACCTCCACATACGCAGCAGAGATGCAGCAGCGACAGCCCCTTCTCTGTTCGGTAGCTCAAGTTCACTTTCTGAAACGCTTCATCAGAGCTGAGAGACAGAAAACCAGCATCTCCTGCTTGTGAGAAGTGACGCTCGACTGACACAGAGAAAAGTGAGCCAAAGGAAGACAACGCAGGCATACAAAGCACTGCTTGATCAATAAAATGCAGTTTACACAATGGCTGAATTCTAGTTTGAAAAACAGAAAATGTATTTGTCACCTGAATGCAAGTTTGAGATTCACGATCTCGCTGTCCTTGAGCTGAAGATCATCTTCCAACTTCTCAACAATCAAGGAGTACGACTCTCCCACCTTCTTCTTCCACTCGTCTTCATACAACATCATCATAAACATAATTTAATAATAGAATTCCCATTGCTTATTGTTGCCAATATGCAGGAATACTCATATTTTAGAGTCCAAACATCTGTATTTGAGGTCTACTATACTGTCAGTCACACTTCTAAAAAGGCTTGCACAACTTGTTTGTGATAGAGTGATGACAACCAACAGTAACTCTTACCCCTCCAGGATTTTCTTCTTTAATTCAATCCTCGTTCTCAGTCCTTGTGGATACATCTGTAACTGATAATATTCCCATGCAATCACAAACACACCAAGCCATTACCTGTGCACGTCTGAGACGGTCTTGATTTGTAATTTCCCATTGATAAGATCTCTCTTCTCTTGTACTATTGTGCTGTACAGTTTGGTAAAGCAGTAATACAATCTCTCACTCTGCCTCAATTGCCCAAGTCCAGATAAAGGGGGATCATGGCTGTGGGCTAAAAATAAACACCTCAGAGTGGAATGCCAAACAACGATGACAACCGATCTGTGTGTGTGTGTGTGACGGTGATATATATATTTATTTCAGTATATTCCTGCCATTTTTTACAGCAGACATGTGCCCTTTGTGTAATGGGCACATCTGTGTGTAGAGCAGTGCTGGGAATGAGGTAATGACTAAAATGAAACTTGTGACAACAAAAATGCAAGGATGAACTTTATGACATGTACCACAATAAATCAGATGACAAAAAACAATATCTTAAATGCTGACAAAAAGCCTATAGTCCTTCAATTGTTGGGTTTTCTCTGTGTGATGTCTTCATATAGTCCCTTCCTGAACTTCAACATCTCCTCCAGGTTTTTATACTGTAAGGCCTCTTGCATAGACATCAGCTTTGTGTCTTTGGGTAAAATGAATGTAGAGCCGCTCAGGGCGGCCTGCAGCATCTCCAGAGACTGTGAGAATGAGCTTTTTTGATCAGAGGAAACAGGAAACAAACAAGCGTTCCATAAACTACAGCTGGATGCATCCCCAGAGAACCTCAGGACTTCATTTTTCAGCCCCCAGTGGGCCAGACAAGCTGCCAGGCTGAGACCAAAAAGCTTCAGCTCCTCCATATGTGCAGGGGCCACCACGCTGTGCTTCAAGTTGTCACTAATCCCAAAGACGACAGTTACAAACCTGGTTTGGTGCTTGTAATTCACACACAGAGAATGCATGAAGACTCCAGCAGGCACGGAGAGGCCTGCACTGACCCAGCAGCTGCTGACAATGGAGCCGCCACCTACGGAAGCTCCTGTTCCCAGCCTGGAGTACTCCACCACTGAACCAGCTCCCACAGAGCAACTGGGATCAAGGATGCTGTACATGACGCAGCATTGCGAGGAGGTGGTGTCATTCATATGTACGCTGAAAGCAGATGACAGGAGACCCAGCTCACTGCTCAGCGCCACATCTTCAGTAAGGTGAAAGAGGTACTCCGATGTAGTCCCAATGTGATAAAACTTGGAGTTGTTCAGGAGAATGACATTCAGCGGAGTCCCTTTTAGAAGATGAAAGATCTTTTGGCGAATTTCCAGCAGACTGCTCTCCTCTTTGGTGACATTTGCAGTGTTGCTGGTGTAATCTATGGTGGCTTTAGGGCCGAGTGCCTGGAGAATGTCCCCATATGCGTCTACCTCGCAGTCCAAGGGCCCCAACTCCTTTAGCAGATTAAGAAGAGACTTTGCAGTATCAAAATCAACATAATAGGTGCTGTCTGTGTAGACAAACTCTGTGTCAGAAAGAGAGTAACAACCACCCTGCCTTATGCAAACGGCTCCACTGTCTCGCATCTTATTGATGCTCGGCTTGTGCAAGAAGCGCAGGCAGGAAATGTTCGCCACTTCAGAGTAAGTAGACTTTTCATTTGAATCCAGCACAAACACTCCGTGGGTAGTCCCAGTAGACAGTGGGGAGGGGTGGGCTAAAGCTGTAAAGCCAGGTTTGTCAAACCTTACACACTTATCCTCTGCAATACTGTAGAGCTCTATGTCATCTGCACAGGTCACCAGTACACCAGGCTTCATCTGGGATGGGAAATCCACATACAAGGCCAGTTTGAGCTCCAGCATCTGGTAGAGAGGGTCACCCAGCGGCACGGCGGTGAAGATCTTCCCCAGGGCGCTGGCACTGGGCAGACGCTGACTCAACCCGCCTGGAAGGATATGAACAGAAATATTAAAGTGGGAAACATCACATGGAAGGGTTAATTAGATGATCAGAGCTGGGCGATATGGAGAAAAATCAAATATCACGGTATTTTTGACCAAACATAATGATATTGCCGCGATACTGTAGGATTGACTTGTGGTTCTTTCACAAAATATTTAAACAATGACAGTTTTGAAAAAGAATCATCAATGATGTGGATACAATGACTAAGTGGGTAAAGGCGAATAATAAAATGGCTAAAACAGACTGGTAAAAATCCGAAAATGAGATGACTTTAGTGTAATACAGCCGTTAAAATCAGGAAAAGACACCACCGGTGTCATACTACGATTTTGCGATTTCCAAAACGTAAGACAATATCAAGCCTCATATACCGATGTCGATATAATATCCATTTATTGCCCAGCCCTACTGGTGATCCCCTGCTAGAGGTGCCAGTGGAGATAGAGAATTTAAAACTTGTAGGGAGTTAGTGTGCACTCTTTGACCTCATGTTAGACTCTGTGCTGTTGGCCCATTTTATTTTTTGGGTTTTCTTAAATGTGCAAAAAAAAAAAAAAAAAGCAACAGTGACTGTGGTGTTGTGATTTGGACTGTGTCACGTGTGAGTCAAGCAGCAGTGATGACATTTAAAAGGCCCCATGATAAAGTAAAGTAGTTTCTTATTCTTTAAGGAGGAGTAATGCTGTCTGGTATCTGATTCTGGCAAGTGGCTTTAACAGTTCATGGGCGTTAATTGGTTTTAATTGGTGTCTGTCTATAGAGCGCTACTTTTATAGTATACAAGTACTCATCCATCAACAAAGGGACATTGAAATCTCAAACCTGCATGGATGAGGATGACTCTCAGCCTGCCCAGAGCCGTCCCATAGATGTCATTCAGCTGCTGCAGTGCGTACAGAGTGGAGCCCCCATTCCCTTGAAAACAAAATGTCATTCAAATCAGTAGTAATAATAATAATAATAATAATAATAATGTTGTGCTTTGTTGATCCACCTCTGCAATAAACAGAGGACAGTAAGATGAAAGTGGAGAGTGAGTGCTGACCCACCTATTTTCGATCCAGGCGGGTCTGAGAAGACCTGGTAGTGAACCCCGAGCGGAAGCTCTTTTCTGTCAACCTTCTCTCTGATCTGCAGCTCGTACGCGTCTCTCTGGCTCCCATCCGCAGCTGTCACAACCACCACGTCCCAAAACTCACCAGGCTGCACTTCTTCAGCTGAAGGCACAGAAAAAGCATGCCACTTTACACAGGGAATTAAAAAAAATACAGGTATGATGATTACAAGCTGAACACAGGAGGAGGAACCCTACTGTAACGGTCCCACGAGACAGACAAGATCTAAAACTCACCGCGCAGAGCGTTAAATCTTCTCAGTTTTTCTCTTGTTGCAGTTTGTAACTCCATGATACTTTTCTGACTCATACTGCCGATTAAATATAGTCGTTGGAGGGCCACATAAGAGAAGTGATAAGTAAGTAAGTGATATAACAACGGTTGTAGTTACCACAGAGAGAGTTAACCCAGTGTAGCAAATCTTTCCGTCTCTCACTTCCGGGTGCCGTCACGTGGTTCGCTGTGTTTACAACGTAGGCGGAGTGATAGAGCACGTGCTGAGGATTTAACAAAAGATGACCAATAATTTCGTCGATGTTTTAGTATTTTAATAGGAACTTTTATTATATCAGTTTGATCAAAATGGCCTAAAACATTTCAACAGTTCCAGATTCGTCAATTAGACGTTTAGCTTATCTTTAAAACAGAATACACACATCTGTCAGATGAGTTGCAAGAATACATCTTCTAGTGGACTTCCTTAACCCTGAACTGTTTAATCATTAAAGTTTTCTACTTCCAGTTCACAGAAAGAAAAGAACTCCAGAAGTATTTTCCTGAAGATCGGAGTCTATTTTGAGAGTGAAATTATTATTTTAATTAACTTATTTTAATTATTTGTCCTTTTAGTATTACTGGTTTATTTTACATTTCTTATTGATATTGAATAGACCTCTAATGTAAAGATGTACTGAACTTATTTACAGTGTTCTGCCTGTATTATTGTTGTTTTCTGTGTTGTGGCAAGAAGAAGGAAAAAAACATTTGACCAAAGAAATAAGATTACAAACCACCAACAATAATGTAGAGGTAGCATTTCTTATTTAATTTCCATTTTCTTTTTGTTCATTCAATGGTGCAATGATATTTTCTGCGAACTTCAATCATTCCAAGTGTTGACTTTGGTGTCCCTCAGTGGTAGCTACGGCCTAGTGAGCTCATTTTACAGGTACTAATGTTGTTTTTGTGGTTTTATTTTTTACCAGAGATGCATCCTGATGTCAAAGACTCAGGTCTAGTCAGCAAATAATTAATTTTCAGAATTTGGCTTATTGTCTGTTGCATACACCAACTTATCCATTGGTAACAAGTGTGATCATTAGAAGGTGCACTTTCTTACACAAAAGTATTATTTTTAACAACGTGTGACTGTCACTGTTCACATCTCATCACGCATCAGTTGCTCTGAGAACATCCTGAGGCTTGATGACATCAGATTGCACATTGCTGCAACTGTATTCTCTTTCACACAAGCCACACTCCTGAGGCTGTGTTATAAGAAGAAGCAAGTGCCATGGGTCTTAAATCTCCATGACAACAATCTATGGCAATGTCCAAAAACCATTTCTCAGTGTTGCTAAAAAGCAAAGTTAAAGACACAATTACAGCTACTCAGAATCAGAAAAGGATTTATTGCCAAGTAAGTAACACTTACAAGAAAATGCCTTAGTGGATGTGCATAAACATAATAAACAATGATACAAAATAAACAAATAATTAATATAGAAACAAATAAGTTGTGTGTTGAGGGATGTTAAGACTGCTGTCATATTTGTTTTTGTGGTTTGCTGTGTGTGCATGTGTCCTGTGTTTTATCTTGTTTTCACATGCAAATGGAGCTCTGCGATAGCAAGTAACAAGGGATGTGCCAAAGTTCAGTTAATATAGAATGTGCAGACGACAGGTATGTAAGAGTATACAAGAGCTCAGACAATGTCAGCAAAAAAAAAGGATATATTCAAGTTTTAGAGTCCGTTTCCATACTGATTGGACAGGAATGTCATAGTTTGTTTTTCAACATGCAACATACTCTGTAATCAGCAGTTGGTTTTAATAAGCATAAGCAAAAAACACATTAAAAAAAAAAAAGGATGAAAAAAACAGATTCTCATTAAACATAATTAAATATCTATACTTACTACTTGAAGTATTTCATTTTCATATGATTTGTTTTCTTAGGTTACTGTACACCGGGAGCACCCCCATCATGTAAATGTGCTGTATTTATATAGCGCTTTTCCAGTCTTAACGACTACTCAAAGCGCTTTTACATCTACAGGAAACATTCACCATTCACACACATTCATACACTGTGGCCGAGGCTGCCGTACAAGGTGCCACCTGCTCATTAGATAAACACTCACACACATTCACACTCCGATGTACAGCACCGGGGGCAACTCAGGGTTCAGTGTCTTGTGACATGGGACTGCAGGGCCAGGGATCGAACCACCAACCTTCCGATTGGCAGGCAACCGCTCTCCCACTGAGCCACAGCCGACCCATCATCCTTCCAGCATAGCTAACATGAGGCTGTTTGTGGCTCTCAGAGCTCTGTAGACAAGGCTGCCTCGAGTCCCAGATGACAGCCAACAAGTTGAAGGTGGACCATGAGCCAAATGAATTGGTAAGCCAGCTTATGGAGCTAAAGCATCAAGAACAACAGGGAGAAAGCACTCTGACAGAAGCGTTTGGAGCTTAGATGCAGGTTGCTCTGAAAGTGTTTACAGCCAGCGGGGATGGGCAGGTGCATTTCTATAACAGAGGACAAGGAGGATGGCTTGGGTGTGGGCACTGATGACAGCCCTCGGGGGGACATAAATAGCACACATCACACCAGGCGCTGTTCAGTGACCTCCAGATGGGTGTGAACTGGCATTGAGTGTCAAGCTGCAGGCCAACACACATCATTCCCACATCCAGAGGAGGCTTTGGACTGATTCATTTCCCAGGTGTCATTAGTAACTGGCTGGTATGTGAAATTAGTTCATCGTTAACTAACATTTCACACTTTAATCACAATCACATACAGTACTTTTTTCAGCACGGATGCATTCGCTTATGCTCTTCCCTGTTTTGCTGTCCGGGAAGCAGTGTGAGCATAACAGGATGATCATGGAACAAAGACAATACCTGGAAAGCAAGCATAGCTGCATCTCCTTTAAACACCAATCAGAAGCTTTCTGTTTCACTAAGACTCCATCGTACTCCTCTGCCGGCCTGTCCCCCTATTACACTAAAATCCCAACTTACAGTGGGATACAGCGGTCAGCTGTGTTTTGCTTTCTCTTCATAAAAATGGTTAAGGAATGGTAGGAATGCAGGGTCAGGGAGGTGAACACGAACACAACAGCTCAAATGAGCATAATCCACTGGTCTGGTGTCTTTATTGTTTCAGTTCAAATGAAGACAGCTCGACATGTGAGATACTTGGCCACTGAATATCAACATATCATACAATCAGTGCAAGAGTTGTCCTCTAAAACTATACATTTTCTCAAAATAAAACAGCAACATTACACTCTATTTGTACATCCTGGCTTACTCATAGTTAAAGTCTTCATCAAATAGCTTAAAAACTTTATTTAGGAGGTAGAAACTTAAATTTTAAGAGGCTGATTGAAACATCTCAGCTGAGACTAAAAGACTGGCAATACCCTTAAAAACATGGCTGTCTAAGGATAATAGATTACTAAGGTACCAAAATATGATTCATTCATTGATCCATAAACTAGCATGGAGTGTTTCACAATATATTAGCTCTAATAAAATGTAACAGGCCTAAAATCCAAGAGAAACATTGTGCAGTCTTGCTTCGTACCTATTAATCTTGCTGAAAAAAAGCAGCAAGTTTCTTTATATTTTCACCCTTATAAAAGAGAAATTTGCCCAGAATGAACAAAGTTATACAGTGAGAACTGAGGTTTGAATACGTGAAAGAAAGTAACTAATTCATTGCAAAAACCATTGTAATCTCAGAGTGGGCTACTTACATTCAACTATGGGCTCTTAGAGAACAGCACATCCACAACAGAGGTGAAATGGGATGAAGATAGTGATCTGAATCTTTCCTACCGATGCTACTGGTCCTCTGGTAGGGAGACCATGGCAGCACTGATGTGTCACTGTGCAGAGTGTGGCAGAGCAGCCAGGCTGTCCTTGTTGGCCTCCAGGAAGTGACTACAAGCAGAAAACGTGCTGGAAAAGCTGGAGGAGAGGCCAGCAATGTCTGTGGAGATGTAGGGGAGGATACCCGGTGTGGCCTGGTTGTAGTAGGTGATCTGAAACAAAACACATCAGGTCACAATGTGGTGCAGTAAACCACTTCATCTTGTAATGGAGTTACTTTAGCAGATGTGAATTGTTAGTGTTAGGATGCAATAATGTGCTCATAGCAAGCACGCATGCTGAACTGTGTTCCCTTCTCATTTGGCCAACCTTGGTAACAGTGCTGGACTCTTCCCAGATTGTGAAGCCAGCAGAAAGCACCTCTCCCCGGGTGGAGTCCTCAGTGGGAGGGTGAGTGGGCAAAGTGACAGAACGCAAAGCGATCAGATATGGGTCCCTGAGAGGGACAAATAAGTATAGCATCATGAGACTTAATGAAAGAGCAAGCGGAAGGCAAAAATGCGATATCTAGTGGCATACAAATATAAAATTAGATGGAATAGGGAAATGAGGAAACACACAGGATAGTATAGAAAATACAGCAGTGAAGGTACAAACAACACATAAGACAACAGGAGCAGGGTAATTTCTAAATGTTTATTGCTTGGTGTGTTACAATACCTGGCGTCACATGGCTTTCTTCTGGATGCCAGCAAGATAAAGTCCTGGCCTTTGCCACCTTTAGTGACAGACGGTGTAACCACACGATAAAGGGTGTCATCCTCGTCTGCTTGGTTGATCACCTCACACTCCCTGCAGTGGCCACAAAGTAATGAGCATCTGATAAAACGCAAATATTAAAATAGGCGTCTCATGCTGCTGTCACTAATAAATAAGATAAATAAGTAATTCTGTAACTTCTTGAATTAATTATGTTTGCCAGTCCACATACTGTAACTGCTGCAGCATCACCGTGTGAGCTATCAATGGGTTTTGTGTGTGTGTGTGTGTGTGTGTGTGTGTGTGTGTTTGTTTTCTCCTGTTGTAAACAAATCCAATAAAAAAGACCAACAATTAGTTTTATCCTTATTCCTCTGTGCAATAGACCTCCACAGTTAATATCAATAAACCCCACTATTGCACCGGGTGCCATGTCCCATCATTACCATGAAAACAATCACTGCAGTTTTGGAGTGTATCTCATTTATACATCGTCCTCTTGACGTTAACACCTACTTAAGAACCAAATGTGTATTTATCCGTGGCTGAAAATAGTCCCTTAAAAAAACATTATATTTCATCCTGTTTCAGTAAAGTTTACTAAAAAATACAGTGCCCTGCTCTTTTCGGAGATTACTAAACCTTTAAAAAAAAAATGGAACTGTATATTTTTGACAATTGTTTTAAGGATTTACATCTTATGTAGAAACAAGTGGGTTTTGGATGTATTTTTTGTAATTTATTAACAATAAGAATAACATAGAACAACATTAGAATTATCCTTTAAGCTTATTCTGCTGTTGGATTAACTGGAAGTTGCTGATCCAGATACAGTTACTCATACTAACTCATAGTGTCGGTCCCACTCCTTTCTCCTGCTCAGGTCTGACAGTAGGTGGAACGTCTGCTCTGCCGGAACGCTGACGTGCATCTCCACCTTGAAACACAGCATGTGGTTTTCCTCCAGTGTGTACAGTCTGACCTAACAATGGAGCACATCCACAAAAAGGAGATGGGTTCTATGTTTATAAATAGGATTTATTCCTATCATAATGTGCACACAATGAGTTTGAGTGCTGTCAAAACTGCTACATTAACTGGTGGGTGCATGAGAGATTATAAATATGGTAATTATACATATTTTGAGGGTGTACTATATTCAGGTCTTATTCTCTAAATCTCTGAAAATGACTTTCGGAGCAGATGTAAGTTTGAAGTTGCAGCTTTAGACCAAGTTGTCTAACTTATTCTGCAATATTCCACATTTTAACTAAAGCAATATGGGCCTACCTCCAGGGCAGCCACTGTGACTATGCAGCTTGTCCAAAATAATACAGATCAGAATGCAATAGAATCACAACAGCTGTATCTATTTAACAAGCTTTATCTTGGATGACAATACAAACAATACTGACCTTGTTTTTCTCAAACGTTAATACCCAGTTGTTCCTGGCATCCATTAGTTTCAGTGCTGATACATTATTGTAGCTCAGGTACATCTAGAAAACAAAAGGACTGCCTGAACTTTTTAATACAGCTGCCGGCAATATCTTATACGCCTCACTAAGCATGTGTGCATCTGTTTCCCAGAAACTGCAATACCTGGTTACTTGGATCCCAGGGCACAGAGAGAGGCACTTCAGTTTGCTTGCAGGAGATAATGTATTTCCTGTAAACATGTAGGGAACGATGATTTACATTCAGGGACAAAAGTAAGACCTGAGAACCTGATCATAATTCGAAGCTGTTTGTACTTGCAATGATCCAACACATTTGGTCATCAAATAGTGGAATAAAGATTATCCTGGAGGCCGGGTATTTTACAGTTGAACAATGAACTTATTATGCTTGACAGACTCTGCACCAAAGTCTGCTCAGCTCTGATATGCTGCTCTGCCAAGTCATGTGCTGCTGCAGAGTATTGTAAACAATGGATTCTGCAGCACAGCACTGGACAAACGAAGCAATGATGACACTGGTTCTGTATTACTTCCAGTGCTTTATACTGCAACCATGCACTATGAGTGACTCATTCATACCTGACAAAGAGCCACTTTCGGCTCAAAACATACCCTTCCTAACATAATAATATCATAAATGTCGTTGAAGGTCCTATGACATGCTGCTTTTTGGATGCTTTTATATAGGCAGTGGTACCCTAATACCATATCTAAAGTCTCTTTCCCAAAATTCTGCCGTGGTGCAGAATTACAGCCACTAGAGCCAGTCCCACAATGTGCTTTCCTTAGGACGTGCCATATCTGTGTCTGTAGCTTTAAATGCTATTGAGGAGGAGAGGGAAGGGGGGAGGGTGCAAACCTTTCCTATGGGCGGGCCAAATTCTCTGGGTGGGAAAAGCAGAGAAAGTGGAGGCAACCTTTCCCCTTATGACGTCATAAAAAGAAGATTCAAGATCATCCCATCTGAGCTTTCATTTTCTCAAAGGCAGAGCAGGATACCCAGGGCTCGGTTTACACCTATCACCATTTCCAGCCACTCACTAAAAAAAGCTCATAAAGTGAAACTTTCATGCCATGGGACCTTTAAAGGAGCAGATGACGGTGTTGTGAATCTGTTGGGAGATCGCGAATACATTTTCTTTCATATGAAGCAATATTTACACTGACAATAATTTACCCATGTGCAATATCCTCTGATATATCAGTGCAAATGGTTTAAAGAGGAGATACCAACCTATCAAGGCGAATCTTCTTCCTGGCAACAGCTTCTAGATATCGTCTTTTTCCATCCTGTAAAACATGGCAAATCCCTTTGATAAAATCCTCATAAAAAGGATGCCTACTTTTTGAACTGGACACTAAAAATGATCCTTTTCTGTCTCTATACTTTATAGAAACAGAAAAAACTTTATGGACACTAACTCACCACAGGCTCAGGTCGTATCCGTGGCAGCATGCATGGCTTCCTGTCACTGTCCAGAACCTCAAAGGTCATAAAGGCACTATTTATATGGCGCAGAGGTTCTCCACCCTTGTAGGCCTCAGCACACACTCCTACCTCCATGCTAGAACACACCATGTATGCAGGCACGCGGGTTCAGAACAAAATGTGCATTTACACAGATTTACAGTATAAACACACTTGTACATGTTTCGGTTACGGAGATACATTTCAAGTCTGTTTTAGATGAGTTGACAGTGATTTGCTTCATTCTTTGTAGACTCACCTGTGCTTGAAGGAATTGTTTACAATTGCTTTCAGCACCAGTCTGTCACCAATGTGAGACGGGCCACGGAAATGGAACATGTCTATGCTCCTCAAGGTTGGGTGAGCGTGACACAAGCGACTAGATCAAAACATGTAGAAAAAAGGAAGAAGGTGTTTGCATGATGCTGTTTTTAACGTTGGTCTTATTACAAATAGCCTGAGCATACTAGCATTTGTTAGGAATTATACTACGGATATACTTATTTGTTTTCTTGCTGAGAGTTAGGTAAGAAAATCGATACAACTCACATATCTCCTGGTTAAATATGAAGCTACAGCCAGCAGCCGTTTATCTTAGCCTGGCATAAAAACTGGAAACAGAAGGAAACAGCTTGCCTGAGCGGTAACAAAACCCACCTACCAGCATCTCTATAGCTCACTATTTACCATTTTATATATCTCATTTGTTGTATCCATTCAAATACTGAAGTGTAAAAAAGACTATTTGGGGTTTTATAGGGTTTTTGTATGGGTCTATTTCTCTGCCGGGTGCAGTGACTTCCTGCAGTCTCATACGGCGTATGGTACCTACTTGACTTGTCTTGGCTTTACTCGCCTTTTCTGGTTTTCCCATCAAAAATAAAAGTACCTGGTACCTGCAAACTTTTTTTAGTATCACCTCAGTTGAGGTTCCAGGTGAGCTGAGGCAATACCAAAAGGTGACGGGAAAACCTGCAGGGTCTGATTGGTCCGAGAGAATCGTCACTATTCACTGCGTAATTGCTAGCGACAGACGGGGGGTTAGCCAGTGTTTTTTTTTTTGCCGCCTCCAGCTTCTTTTGAAACTAAATTTGTCTTCTGACAACGGCCACATGTCGAGAATCAAAAGCAACACACCTTCGACGTTCTGTGTGTGTGTGTGTGTGTGTGTGTGTGTGTGTGTGTGTGTGTGTGTGTGTGTGTGTGTGTGATTTCGTCCCTTCTCACATAACACAGAAAGCAAGCGATTGGGCATATTTCTCAAAATGTCAAATTATTCCTTTAAAGCTAGTTTAAGTCTAGCAAGAAAACTGGACAAGTAGGAACATACCTTGCTGCAATTGTAGCCACATTCTCCATCCAGGCCATGATCTGGCCCCCAAAGGTGCTGACTTGGTGGTTGGCATGCGGCGGTAGCACCAGCTCCACACTCTCCACCCGTGTCCGCTCAGCGGGCACAGCGTCCTGGTACTCCTGGCATTCTCCTGGTGAGAGCGCATAAACAAGAAGCTTTAATCAATCCAATTTTAAATGGTGCTTGTGTGCAATTGTGCTGTGTTATAAAGTTCTATGTTGACACCCTGTACCCAGTTGAGCTGTGCTGCTGCTCAGTAGGTCTGTAATGATCTCGGCATGGATGAGCCTCATCCTCCTCCGCTCCGCTGCCAGGCTGTACTCCATCTGCTCCATTTGTGTGTGAGGAAGCACCTGCTTTAGCTGCACCTATGCACACATAGCACACACAAACTCAGAGGATGTTGAACTACCTTCAGTAGAATGCATATTTTGGGTTATTGTGCCTTACCTTCCCAGCTTCAGTTCGTCTTGCGACAAAAGTAGCAAAGGCATGGCAAACCTTCCACTGCCTGTCGGTGTAAAGGTCCTCACAATTCACCAATATACCCACCTGAAATGAAAAGAATCACCACATGCATTTGATTTGTCTGACATGTAAAATGTTCACTATGCTGAAAGCAAAACCAATGCCCACCAACCTCCATACTGGATGTGAAGGCTCTGTTGACCTTTGCTATGATGTTGACGACTTGTCCCACCCTGGAGTAGACAGACAGAGAAGCTTATCTTTACTATCAACACAGAGCAGTGATGATAGTATCAACACGATCAGGACATCTCGGCTGTGAGACATAATCAGCTATCAGGCTCCTCTCCTGTGGAACCAGGTTCCAGTTTGGGTTCGGGAGGCAGACACCGTCTCCACATTTAAGAGTAGGCTTAAGACTTTCCTTTTTGATAAAGCTTATAGTTAGGGCATAGAATCGAATATTGTTAGGGAGTAGTAGTTAGTCACATAGTTTCATATAATATAACTAAAGGGAGACTTGGCATACAGCCCGATCCGGTTGGGGAGAGTTCTGGCCGACCGGGCTGGAGCTCTCTTTACCTTGTCTCTCTTGGTTTTGTTGTAATAATTGTTTTAGACAGCTGGGGACTTATTTTGATACACTAGTTAGGGCATAGAATCGAATATTGTTAGGGAGTAGTAGTTAGTCACATAGTTTTCAGATTTATCTATCATATAATCAAGAATATAATAGAACTAAAGGGAGACTTGGCATACAGCCCGATCCGGTTGGGGAGAGTTCTGGCCCGGCCGGGCTGGAGCTCTCTTTACCTCGTCTCTCTTGGTTTTGCTGTAATAGTTTTAGACAGCTGGGGACTTATTTTGATACACTGAGCTCCTCTCTCCTCTATCTTTCTATCTTTTCATTTATGTGCATCCATGTCCCAGAAATGCTTGTTACTAACCTATTTCTGGGGAGTCATTCCCCGGAGTCCTTATGTTCTTTTTTCACCAGCATGTTCCCTTGGATCAGAGAGGCTCCGAAATCAGGGTAGCAGCTGTCGCCATGGTCCCGCTACACGTTCTGTGATGCCATGTTCAACTGCTACACTGCGGTGCCCTGCTACGTCCTGCTACGTCCTGCAACGTCCTGCTACGTCCTGCTGTGCCTTGTAATGCCGCACAGCGTCCTGCTATGCCATGAACTACTACAAAGAACTTCTACAAACTACTAATTTATTCTATTTTATTGCCACTCTCATTCTAACCCCAACCGGCCCGTCAGACACCGCCTACCAAGAGCCTGGGTCTGACCGAGGTTTCTGCCTAAAAGGCAGTTTTTCCTCGCCACTGTCGCACTGTGCTTGCTCTGGAGGAAACTATTAGAACTGTTGGGTCCTTGTAAATTCTGGAGTGTGGTCTATCTGTAAAGTGTCTTGAGATAACTCTTGTTATGAATTGATACTATAAATAAAATTGAATTGAATTGAATAATAATCAGTTGGCGGTACCCATTGGCAGAGTAGCATTAGTTAATACCTTACCCTATGGTGTGTTCAAAATGGATGTCGTCAACAGATGCGGTGATACAGGAGCAACCTGCATGTCTCTCAGCTGGGAGAGGAGAGATTCCAAAATATTTGAGTAGTGCAACACAAAGTCACAAAGCATCAGCAAATCAGGCAAAGTGAAGGCTTATGAGGTGTAATTATGTGCCTCTAGATGTACAGAAAGGAAAAGGGAGAGGTTTTCTGATGTTTTTCCTACCTGACAAGCAGGCAGTGGAGTCCATCCACTTCAGTAGCTGTCCGACACTCAGCTCGCCACAGTGATTGGCGTGGCATGGTAGCACAATCTGACTCATCTTCACTTCAGTGGGGTTTCTGTACACTTCATCACTCTCCTCAATGAACAGGTCCTGCATGGTGTCTGCATATTGCCCCTCTGACGTCATAACTCGCAACTACACGGACAGGAAAACAGGAGTTGTTACAGTAAAACCAAGACACTGCCCACTTTGATTTGGACTCACAAACTTAAGTTGAATCTAATCATTACACGTGATCCAAATGTAAACCAAATGGTTACCACATCACCAACATTATACAAATATGATTAGAACCTGCGTCTCTTAACCTTTGTGTTGTTTTCCCGTTGACCCGCAACTTTATGTTGTTCTTTTTCTACACTTTTCTCAACGTTTTTGTCAGTTTTATTCAATTTTTTGTCACTTTTTATACGTTACTTTTAATTATGTTTTAGTCATTTTTTTAACAATTGTTTTGTCACTTTTTTCCGATGTTTTTGATGTTTTTTTGTCACTTTTTCAGATTTGTTTGGTCACTTTTTCAGCATTTAAAAGAATAATGTTTTTGTGGATTTTTTTTCACTGCGTTATTGTTGTTTGATTCAAAATTTGTCACTCTTTTCAACGTTCTTTTGTAAAAGTTCTGATATAGAAAGTTTTTGTAAACGGGTCAAAGAGGAGTAACCCTCCTCTTGTCCTCGGGTCAAATTTGACCCATGAAAGTCAATGAAAGTGATGCTGTCCAGACAGTTGGTTATATCAGCTGTAGACCATAGGGAGTAAAACAGGGGCAGGTTTACTGATTCCTTGGCTTCAAACCTAGAACATGTCCTGATGTATAATTACCAGTTCCAGGTTTAGAAGTGTTTCTTGGATAGCTGATGAAAATCAGATGTTTGGGATTCATTCTTGGACACTTTCATCTGACATAAACTATCCATTTTGTGGTTCAGGGGGTCAGCAACACAGCTGTTCCCACCCACATCTTACAGCAGTAACAACAAAGTGTTGAGTCAGAGGCACAACTTCCAAAAGACTGAAGTTTCCAGACTTTGTTCTGGACTCCGTTTGGACCCTTGCTGCATCATAAGACGCTTTAAAATAATCTGTAACTCAGTATGTCGTCTGAGGAATTTGTCCCCCAACCCAAGGATAAGGGGGAAAAACGGATTTATGTAATTGCAACTATATAACATGAAATGCCTCTCAGCTGTTTAAATTAAGTAATTTTTCATGCAGTGTTTTTGAAAATGTAGCATGGGACTTGTCTTATTAGAACATGTTTAATCCGCTAAATCATTAACACTATTTCAAAGCACATGCCAACTATTTTAAGGCATGCGGCTTAAATGAGGTATTCATGGAAACTATGCGTTGTTTGCCCATAACTGTCGCTCCAGTGGGGCGCGGTGGTCACCTGTCTTTCCTAAGTGTCAGGAGCTTCGGTGACCTTTAAAATGACTTCAAGTAGACTTCAAGTAAAATTAGACATACCGCAACATTCATCATTAACTTCTGTTGCATAATGATAAGAACACATGAGGCGGACTATAAATATAGAACACTGCTGTTCATTCAGCAAAACAAGTCGTAGCAGTAAACGTATGCACAACAACGTCACCCCGAAATAACCAAATAAAATGGCTTACCAAATATCCAAGTCACTGCTGATGGTGGAATGACGATAAAGACATTCAAGTGCCAATAAACCGTCGGCTACAAAACATTGACACGGCTGACTAACAGCAGCCTGCAAACCGGACCTCTTTTCATTTCCCCCCCACTCCTCAACAACTTTATAAACACACACATGCGAACACACGCTACCGCTGGAGGGAGGGAGAGAGACATAGACCGAGACAGAGACAGAGAGAGGGAGAGAGAGACCAGCCCCTGGATGTGGTTACACACGGCCACATTTTTAAGGTGGAACTGTAGTTACCTCATGTTCAGCAGGGGCTAGAGGCTGCTTAGGAACTACAATCAAATAAAACAACCATACAAACTTTTATGGATAGCTTACTAGAATGACTGTAAACAGTGTTTTTGCTTCAATAGGAATAGGGCATTTTAATTTCTTCCATACACAAGTGACTTTTGAAAAGTGAAACTCCATTAAATCTTCTTTATAATATAAAATATTAGATATATGAGCTCTTTTGAGAAGCCCTATATATCTTTTTTAATTTGCTGTGTATCTTTACATTTTCTAATTGAATGAAATGAATGAATTAAATTATTCTATCCCAAATCATCACCTTTTTCTCGTTCGGATGAAGCCAAACCTGATTGTTATATACCTATAAGTTGATATTAATGAAAAAGTCAATATAATATACAATGGCCTTTTTTTGTTTTGGAGCCAGGTTTACGGAATGATGTAATGAAATGAACACTGTTATAAATAGAATGGACTGGAGGGTCGGACGAAATAAACGTTGCCTTTAACCTCCGGAAAACAGAAAACACTTACAGGGGTCTTCTTTTATATTACAAATGTTTCGAATACACTCTTTACATTTCTTTTATTGTAGAATATTAATTTCGAAGGAAAACAAACCATTTTTGGTTAATTACTAGAATAGTTCATTAACACTTCACGGGTCCGAATCAACAGGGGAACCATTAACTAATCTTTATTAAATTACACTTATCGACATCGCAGCTATCAACGTCGAAACAGCAAACTGAAAGCACGACGAGGCAGACCTTAAGGCTAATCGCGTACTCTCATTGGCTGTGGGCTGCATCAATCAGGCCTGGCCCCGCCTCTTCGCCCCGGACCAGGCTCGGTTGAGTCGTCGGGTTGAGGAGGAGTGCGGTTGGAGTGCTAGAGGGTCGCGGCCGCGATGATCTGACAGATGAAATAGCGGAAAAAAAGGAAGAGAAGGCGGTCGTCCACCCACACAAAACATGTTCCCCAAAGGCAAAGGCACCCCGGTGCCGTCGGACGGCCAAGCACGTGAAAAGTAAGCTCAGAAACGTTTATTATTGGGTATTTTGCCTCGTAAGTTGGTCCCTCTTGCTCTCTGTTGTTCGCTGGACGGACTAGCGAGAGGCGATTTCCTCCTACCGAGAATGGAATTGAATGAACCGCCTCGTCTGCTCGCCATTCCTCCCCTGAGGTGTTTCTGCTATCTTTTTGGCGTTTTGTTCAGTTTGGTTGGGTTTTGACCGTTGGTTGTCTCATATTTTTGCGGTTATTCTGTCGAGAGCACGGAGAGCAGAAAACAATAACACCGTCTTGCTACACAGTACATTGGTTTCTCTGTTGCGCTCTGGTTAGACTCCGTTTTAATTTCCCTCAGCCCCATCAGTGCCACCAGGATACTGTACCCTAGCTAATACACAGCAGGCTGGTGGTATGCTTTATTTCATTTATTTATTTTATTTACGTTTCACAACACGACGTTAAATTAAACTGTTTCGTTAGCACTTTATTTTAGCCTTCTCATTGTAGTGAATCTTACACTGGTTTTGGCTTGGTTGCACAGTCCCCATTTAAATTTTCCAGCATTTTGGCATCGGCTGTTTGGCAGCCATTGTTCAGAGGGCCTGTGCCCGACTCTAGTCACTGAGAGTGCCCGTTGAAGAAGATTTGAATCTGCTGTTTGACGTTTATTTTTTGCCAGTTTGCCATGTTTGTTTTAAAAATTTAAACACCACATTTATTTGTTATTTTTCACTCAGGTTGGCTCTGTACGTCTATGAGTATTTGTTGCATATAGGAGCACAGAAGTCTGCACAGACCTTTTTATCAGAGGTATGTGAACATTTGGGCAAAAGTTCAGCCATACAATTATATCCTTTTTTTAATATTTAAACACTTTTACGTAAATTGTGTATATGTTCTTATTGGAGCCACAATATTAAAATGTTTTTGATTGACAGCTATAGATAATTACTGAACCCCCCCCCCCTTTCCTAGATACGATGGGAGAAAAACATAACGCTCGGAGAACCCCCTGGATTCCTACATTCCTGGTGGTGGTAAGTGATAATGTTCTCGTCTCCCTGTAAACATGTCCAGGGGTTGTTTGTGGTTTTTTGTTCGCTTCATGACCTGTCTTGTCCACAGTGTTTTCTGGGACTTGTATTGTGCTGCACCGGAGAGGAGAGAGACATGTGACCACTCCAGTGAAGCAAAAGCCTTCCATGATTACGTGAGTAGTGCTTACATGGGAACTGTTGCACATATTGCTCCGTCTTCTGCTAAAGAAGATCGCAACCTTGCTGTCAAGGCTGAGAAGTGGTGTAAATAATGGGCTTCCAACTCGCGTTGCGCAGGAGTTTTTTTGTTGTTGGACTTATCAGTGCAAAGTACTCGTAATCTCTGTTTCTCAACACTCAAGTCCTGACAATCTCCCACATTCTCCTTCAAGAATGATACAGATTCAGGTTAATGTGATGCCCTTTTAGCTTGAAGAATGATCATGATTTACTCTGAAATTGTACCTCTCTGTTTTTTTGCAATTTTCTGCTTTATTCAATATGTTTTGCACTTTTTTATGTTTATTTTGCCTACTGCACCTTTTTTATAGCTGTATTTAACTACCTAATGCAATTTGGGACAGTATCTTTTTTTTTATTTTCTTCTCCTGAATTTACGATCGGTCATCTTGCCCTGTCGGTGGGTCGAATGATGCGTCCAACAGTGAGCTTTATAGGCTTCTGGGAAAATGATGCTGATATCAGCATGTTCTGAGTCAGACCTGCGAGCGCACTCCCCCTATCCATGCCACGCTCAAGCTCCTTGCTTCAGCTGTGAAGACAAAAAAGAAACTGCTGTGTTTTCGGCACAACTTCCAAGACTTTGAACCTCCAGCTGCCCTGATGTGTGCTAGTTCAAGTATTGAAACATACTATCTCGCAGTGACATAACCCTAATGAGTCTGAAACTGAAGAACTGTAAAGGCAGTCTCAGATCTAAAATCTATTAAATATCGCTTTGGACAAAGCCATCATTTGGTAGCACATTGCTCCTCTTATGATAGCACTTCCATATTTGCATGGTGTGGGTGTTTTGCATTGTGATAATTATGCCATTTTAGACAGTGCTGCATCCCCCCCCCACACACACACACACTTTGAGTCAGCATTCAAAAAGAGCCTCAAGAAGATCAAAAAAAGTGCAAACTGCTGGTCACTGCCTTCTGCTGTTCAAGCACAGCCAAGGAAAAGACATTAAAGGTTACAGAGTCCCCTCAAGATGATGGAGACAAAGCCCAGTTTGTATGTAGTTTGTTGATGTATCTGACAGGAAGGGGTTAAAACGGAGATGTTGGTCCTGCTCTTGGCAGATAGGGTTGTCAGGGTAACAGGCCTCCTGATCTAGCAGGTGACCTGGGAGCCAAGAGAGAGGCTACAGCGTTGTTCTGCCCTTTTCAATAACCACATTCCTTATTATTCTCATACAGATAAATGAGTGCATTAATGAACAGAGCATGGGCATTGATTGCAATGTCTTTGGATGTTTTTGTATTGTGTGATTGTATCTTAAATTGTACAAGTGTCACAGATGTCAGAACTCTGCATCTGTTTTAGGGGGGGGGAATGGTATTGTGTTATAATGAGGAGACATCCTACGACTGATTGGAAAGATTAAACAACACAAAAGCTAGATTGCAGCTCGTGGTGGACTGAGACAATTTTCATAACATGAAAAACATTAAGCAAATGAGGGAACAGTGAATCGTCAGTTTGGGAGGTGTGCTGCTGCTGTGGCAGGGAGCTTTGAGAGTTCTTGTGCAGTTAGCTTTTCCCGACATCTTGTGGTTGCCCTTCCCTCTGACATGGGTTCACCTTGTGTTCATATGTGGATGTTGGGGTCAGGCAAATGTGTGTGTGTGTGCGTGTGTGTGCGTGCGTGTGCGTGCGTGGACAGTACATGTCCTTGGACCCTAGCTTTTGTCTAGGTGTGGGGGAGGTGAGTGCTGCTCTGTTAGCTCGCACGCTCGTAAAGCCCTGGCGTATTCACGCTGGGCTTGACGAACGCTCCCCGAGGGGCCCCGTCACCATGGCGTCAGTGGCTGATTGATGGCTGTCACGGAGCTGAGGGGCAGATTGGAAAAAGGAAAGGGGAGTGGCATTGTGGCATATGCCCAGCATCCACCACCACAGAGGAGCTGAGGGAATAAAAAGAGGAAGGGGGTGGGTGGAAAGAGAGGAAAGAGATGAGAAGTGGAAGGGACCAGAGAGAGATGAGAAGTGGAAGGGACCTGCTAGAAGTAACGAGAGAGGGAGAGAGAGAGAATCCAGTTAGGATCCAGAGTGGGTTTTATTATGTTGATTGATGGTTAAACATTTACAAGCTAAACATAGGAGCTGGTTTCTTTTGAGCGTTGCTTCCAGTGGAAGAAGTGAGGCTGTTAAGAGCACGCTAGGTCAGAGGCCGGCGGATGCGTGGTCTGCCCCCCACATATTGTACTCCTTTTTAGTCTTTTGTTTTGTGTATTGCTCTGTGTTTAGTGTATATCATTGCTTTTTCACAGTTACCTCGGTTAAACTCTTGTTCATCCTCATCCTGCTCTCTCACTCTCCTTTCTCTGCCCCATATGTTCCCTTCTCTCTATGTTTTTGGAAAAAAAGCACAAGCACAACCACCACCACTCTTGCCCTTTTGTAACCTCTTTCAGTGATTCAAGAGTTCAGGGGAAATTTGTCCGGCTGGGATTGCTTGTGTACATGCTGAATCATGATGGGTGGGGGGTAGTCTGGCTGAAAAGAAGTCCCCTGGGAAGTTGTATGGAAGGCCCCAGACAAGAGCCTCATAGCCCGGGGCAGGGCTGAGACATCTGCCCCTTTCCTGTACCAGAGAGTCTATGGACAGACCGAAAGCAGCAGCAGTCTGTTTGGAACAGTCCAGCAAGCACAGCTGTGTGCTTTAGTAAGACATGACACGATCTAACATAACATGCCTAGAAACCCACCATGCACGTTGTTTCTGACTTCTACAAAGCTATGCAGATTGTTGACGTTTTATGACTCAATACCTTAAATGCAGCTGTGTTTTACTTCATTATTATTTTGCAGGCCTCATTCCAGGAATGGGCTACTTAAGGGTAGAGGAACAAAAAAACAACCACAGTTAGTGTTTCACTGTAAAGGCACCAGGCAGTGTGGTTGTATGGACATTTATATACCATTCTAGTATTAGACCAGCCATAAACTGTGATGAACCTTTACTACACGGAGTGACTTCTTCCTCCAGTTGCATCTGGAATGTTTTTGTTGTTGTTTGATGTTTTTTCTGAAGTTGAACTACTTTTATATGCTATTTGCATGTTATCAGAGTGAGGATGGATATCTTTAGACACAAGCTTTAAATAATACGCTCATTGAGCAGGCCGCCACTACTAAATGTATATAACGTAAACATTGAAATTATTAGGCAATGGCGGAAGCTTTATGGTAAATGCGATAGGGTGCAAGGCAAAAAGTTTATTTGACGACATAGACTTTACGGAGTTCAGAATCAGGAACGTCTCGAGAAGCGTCTGAAACTAAAGCTCGATGTTATAAGGCCAAGGGGGACCTGATCACAAAACTTGCATCTAAACATTCTCATCAAAACTTGTTACTCTTCTTGCAACTTGTTTTACTGGTTTCCCAGTTCATGGCATTGTCCCTGACTCAAACTCAGTGCTTTTTAGTTCCTGTCAGAAACCACAACACAGTGTATAATAGTATAAGACAGTAAAATAGTAGTGATAACATGAGCTCTAGCTAGTATCCTTCCCAAAGTACTTCATTGAGTTCTAAATATTACTACCCAAAATACTTTTTTTTTTTCTCCTTCCTAGTCAGTACTAATGATGACTTCATTCTTGTAGGATTTGCATAGGGATGACTTGCCTGGGCAGTTCAATTCCTGCAAAAACAGGTAGTGCTTTATTTATGCAGATGATTTGGTTATATTTTGATCCAGGCAGTGCTGGACTTCCTACCCAATACGGTGCTGACTTTGACAGCAGATTAAATGCCAAAAAGATACATATTCATTAATAATTTGATACCAGATGGTGTTATTGTGTGTAGGTTTTATTTCGCTAGCCATGTGATGTCGGCAAGTATGTTCCATCATGTCAGGCAGAGATAAGAAACCTATTGAATAAATGTGTATGGATAAGTTGAAAATCATACATATTGATATACTGGTAAAATCCTACCCAAGGGGGGGGGGGGGGGTGGGGGTGTGTGGTGTGGTGTGTGTGTGTGTGTGTGTGTGTGTGTGTGTGTGTGTGGTGTGTGTGTGTGTGTGTGTGTGGTGTGTGTGTGTGGTGTTGTGTGTGTGGTGTTGTGTGGTTTGAAATGCATTCAGTGTTCTAAAATAAAGGAAGTACATTGGAGACAAATTAATAACTTGGGAGAAAAGTACAAACTGTCATCACTGAGCGATGACTGTTTCTTGTACCTTTGGTAGAAAGCAACACAGACCAGTCAGGTCACTAAACACGTACGTGTTGCTTGCACCTTAGTGGGACTAAGTTTCATAGTTTTCTGGGTATGTGAGCCATTTTTAAAAGAAAATCCAAAGCTTTTTAGTAGGTCCTCAGCAGGCTGTGAATTAGACTGAGTCATGGCAGGTCTAGAAGTATGCATTGTGTGACACATCTGCATCGTAATTTAAAGAGTGGAAGTTAATTTAACGTTGAATCTTAGTTCAAATGTATTCACGCAGATTTACCAAATTCTGAGAGCAATCATTTGTACTTGAACGGGCTGGGTGAGTGTAACTGGTCAAGATGGACAAGGACATACGTGGAGTGCAAATGTGGTCCGCGGATTAACTGAAATCTGCTGGAAATGTCTTCTCCTACACATGTATAGCAGTACATTTCAGTAAAGAAGCTGGATTTAGATGCTCTCTGGGTCTGTGTCCCAGTGGTGGTTGGGCCTGATGAGATGTGACTTCTCTCTGTGGTCTCACTTCTCTCCCTGCTGAGGTATTTCACAGTGACCCTGCAGTGGCAGCCTGAGCAGATATAATTAGGGAGGGAGCAGTCGATACCAAGGAGTGTGTTGGCTATTGCCCAGTGATGTCTGTAGAGCTTTGTGTGTGTGTGTGTGGGTGCTGCTACATCCATCCTTGTAGTAGTCATTGCTTGTTTGCGTACATCTACAGTATAATGTGAGTGAGCTGTGCATTAAGAAATAGGACTTACGGAGCTTCTCCTGTTCTGTAGCTGTTCTTTGGAATCTAAACCCCACAGCTCTAGAGACATTAGCCCATCTCAGATTGCCTCAGCTACAGGGAAGAAAAACTCAGTCAATTAGGAGTGTGCGACCGAAGCAAATGGCACATTAGTGAATTAGGGCGGCGGTTTGAGCAGGAAATCGGCTCAGCAAGCCCCTGCTGTGTAGCAGCACTTTGAATGCACTGACTCAGTGAATCCCACTGATACTTATCTGATCCGGGATCAGCAGGACACAGACGCCTCAAAAAGGACCCCCAGACCAACAAATGATGCAGGTCTAAACAATCCATGATGGTACTCTCGTTTCTTTCTCTTTCTTAGATGCGTTAGGGTGCGTTAAATAATGTTTTAAACAGCAATAGCATGGAACGTAACCTTACTTAATTCACAAGACTGGACAAGGGTCAAGAAGACTGGTCACATTAACTCATTCAGATTGACAACCACCACAGATTTAGCTGAGTTAGAACCTCCTATCCCTCAGATGTGCTCCTCCTGTGGCCAGCTGTGCCGAGAACCGCTGTCATGAAGGGATAAAATAGATCACCAACAATAACATTTTTTTCTGCATGTTAAAGTTCAACAAAGGTACTGAGATTGCAGTTTGTCTTAACTAGTCTACCTATGGTGTGCGACAATTGTAATGTTTCTGTTTTGGGTCTTCTTTTTTTCTTAGAGTGCAGCAGCAGCCCCCAGTCCTGTGATGGGAGGAATGCCCCCTGGTGAGGGCATGCCAGGTGGACCCATGCCACCCGGCTTTTTCCAGGTCAGCCAATCACCACACTGATGCTGTCTGTCTGTTACTGTTAGGAGTACAATTATGTAGACTCCAGCCCCACTTTGCTGTTTTCGCTTGATAAAGCACTTCACAGTAAATTATCAGAATTGTCATAAGTTGGTATCCTTTGGATGGCCAAATTATTTAATGGACTGGTCATTTTGCTGGGTGCACTTCTGCAGACTCCCGCTCTTTAAAATGCTGTCAGGGTTTTGTATATCTGATGAAGATGTCTGTCTCCACATTTGTGTCTGTCTTTTTGTTTTGCTCCACTCTGCTCAGTGAGCATGTAGAAAACATCATAGACGTTGTGTCTGCCTGGGCCCCGCCAGTGCTGTAAACAGGCAGGCGTGGCCTGGCCATTTTCCCTAATGGAGAAATCGAAAGGTGCAGCACCTACTGTAAATCAATATCTTGTGAGGATAAACTCTTGGCAGGCAACTGTGTGGAACAGACTCTTAAGAGGTGACATACAATTGCAGTGTTGCTCTGCCTCCACTAGACCAATCTCAAACCCACCAGCTTATTATGTACTGGAAGCCACAAAGGCGTGACTCATTTGATGATGTTAATATCAGGAAAGACATTTTCACATAGACACACTAATACTTTCCATATCAGAATCCATTGGAGGAGGCTCAATTAGACCCCTCACTCTCTGTCTGATCAGCAACATTAGCGACACAGTGCCGGTGTTTAGTGTTGTTATAAAGCTAATTGCATGGAGCTTAATTGACACTGGCAATTCAGGGAAATTGGCACTGATAACATGCTGCATGCAGCAGGCTTCTTGATGACTTGATTGACAGGCAAAAGAGCACACATCTCCATCTCTCGGTCTCTTTTCTCTCACGCAAGGCTTTCTCTCACTCAAGGCCAAGTCATTTGCTTGCTCTTTTCTGCTCAGTTTTTTTTTTTTTTACTTGGAAATCAGCGTTTTATTTTTTGTACATTTTTGCGCCACACTTTGTTTTTTTTGCACTCCAACTGTCCTCTGCCCGGCAGTAACCCGGCTTCTCTCTCTGCCCCTCTTTTGTCACTTCTGCTATTTGCTCCCTCTTTCTCTCTTCGCCTTATCCTCCCCTCTCTCCCTCCTTCCTTGCCTCTTTATTTTGTGCGATGCCACAGGGTCCTCCTGGTCCCCAAGGCTCTCCTCACCCTCAGCCTCCTCCCCCTAACAGTATGATGGGACCTCACAGTCAGGTAACGCTCCCCCTTTCTCTCCTTTTTTTCTGTTTTTGCTTTCTGCGGTCATTTGGGAACGCTGGTTCTCCATGCTGATGATTCATGCTTTGGCATTCGTCTCAGCTTTATGCTTTATGCTGCTTTCAATATTTTTGCAAAAACAAGCTGTTGAGATTTTCAATAGTACTGCTACATTTTGAGAGATGTTTGTCACTTGTTAATTGAAATCTCATGGAGCAATGTTGTTTCTGTTGTAGTCCTTCATGTCTCCTCGCTTCGCTGGAGGCCCAAGAGGTCCCCCCATCAGGATGGCAAACCAGGTAGATCTCTCTCTCTCTCTCTCTCTCTCACACACACACACACACACACACACACACACACCTGCCGTTTCACTGAGTCTTTGTTTTTAATCCTTGACAGCCCCCAGGCGGTGGACCGGGTCCACATCCCATGCTCCCCAACATGGACCCAACACGGCCACAAGGTGCAACCCAGTACTGTTTTTACTTCAACTACAGTGGTGTGAAAAAGTGTTTGCCCCCTTCCTCATTTCCTGTTCCTTTGCATGTTTGTCACACTTAGGTGTTTTGGAACATCAAACCAATTTAAACAATAGTCAAGGACAACACAAGTAAACACAAAATGCAATTTGTAAATGAAGGTGTTATTATTAAAGGTGAAAAAAATCCAAACCCATCATGGCCCTGTGTGAAAAAGTGATTGCCCCCTAAACCTAATAACTGGTTGGGCCACCCTTAGCAGCAACAACTGCAACCAAGCGTTTGCGATAACGTGCAATGAGGCTTTTACAGCGTCCTGGAGGAACTTTGGCCCACTCATCTTTGCAGAATTGTCCTAATTCAGTTACATTAGAGGGTTTTCGAGCATGAACGGCCTTTTAAGGTCATACCACAACATCTCAATAGGATTCAGGTCAGGACTTTGGCTAGGCCACTCCAAAGTCTTCATTTTGTTTTTTCTTCAGCCATTCGGTGGTGGACTTGCTGGTGTGTTTAGGATCATTGTCCTGCTGCAGAACCCAAGTTCGTTTCAGCTTGAATACACGAACAGATGGTCGGACATTCTCCTTCAGGATCTCTTGGTAGACAGCAGAATTCATAGTTCCTTTTATCACGCCAAGTCTTCCAGGTCCTGAAGCAGCAAAACAGCCCCAGACCATCACACTACCACCACCATATTTTACTGTTGGTATAATGCTCTTTTTATGAAATGCAGTGTTCCTTCTACGCCAGATATACTTGGACACACACCTTCCAAAGAGTTCCACTTTTGCCTCATAGGTCCACAGAATGTTGTCCCAAAAGTCTTGGGGATCATCAAGATGTGTTGTGGAGAAATTAAGACGAGCTTTGATGTTCTTTTTGCTCAGCAGTGGTTTTCTCCTTGGAACTCTGCCATGCAGGCCATTTATGCCCAGTCTTTTCCTGATGGTGGAGGCATGAACGCTGACCTTAACTGAGGCAAGTGAGGCTTGCAGTTCTTTGGACGTTGTTGTGGGGTCTTTTGTGACCTCTTGGATGAGTCGTCGCTGCGCTCTTGGGGTAATTTTGGGCGGCCGGCCACTCCTGGGAAGGTTCACCACTGTTCCATGTCTTCGCCATTTTTGGATAATGGCTCTCACTGTGGTTCGCTGGATTCCCAAAGCTTTGGAAATGGCTTTATAACCCTTTCCAGACTGATAGATCTCAATTACTTTCTTTCTCAATTGTTCCTGAATTTTTTTGGGTCTCGGCATGATGTGTAGCTTTTAAGGATCTTCTGGTGGACCTTACTGTGTCAAGCAGCTCCTATTTAAGTGATGCATTGATTGTGAACAGGTGTGGCAATAATCAGGCCTGGGTGTGGCTAGAGAAATTGAACTCAGGTGTGGACAACCACAGTTATAGTATGTTTTAACAAGGGGGGCAATCACTTTTTCACACAGGGCCATGATGGTTTGGATTTTTTTTCACCTTTAATAATAAACACCTTCATTTACAAATTGCATTTTGTCTTTACTTGTGTTGTCCTTGACTATTGTTTAAATTGGTTTGATGTTCCGAAACACTTAAGTGTGACAAACATGCAAAGGAACAGGAAATGAGGAAGGGGGCAAACACTTTTTCACACCACTGTAAATACTGCACCTGCAGTAGAGAAATTATTCCCTGGCTTATGACTTCATATAAATTTCCTTTTTCCTTCCAGGCCATCCCAACTTGGGGCCAATGCAGAGAATGAGCGGCCCTCGAGGCATGGGACCTATGGGGCCTGGCCCTCAGGTAGACTCATTAAATAATATCACTGCTGCCTTGATGACACAGTAGTCATTGGTCTTCTTTACAAGACTGGTTTGTAGACTCGTTTGTAAAAAAGGTTTTGTGAATTTTGTACCAACCAAAGTTATGTTGATGGTATGCATTAAATCTCTTCTCTTATTACGGCCCCCAGTGGTTTAAAATCAATGTTCACAGACAAAGTATGATTCTTGTTTGTCTTCTCAGAACTTTGGTGGTGGGATGAGGCCTCCACACAATGCCATGGGTCCTGGTATGCCAGGAGTAAACATGTGAGACTTTTTTAAATTTGTAAATATATTCTCTCACAAGTATTTCTACCTAAATTCTAATTATCTATCTAAAATGAATATTGGTCGTACTATCTAGGGGTCCAGGGAATGGTCGGCCATGGCCCAATCCCAACAATGCCAACTCTGTGAGTACTAATGCACAAACATGAAAAATGCTGGTTCAGATTGCAGTCAGATCTCCTCTCAGAGCTGCTGAGGTCTAATGTGCTCCAGGGTTCTAGTCTGGGATGTAATTGTAGTATTATGTGTCAGGGTTTCCACAGACAGTTGGACAGACCGCCATAATGATATTAGGATGATCAAATGATGAATGATGACATTTTGAGGTATAGAACGGGTTTGCACTCACCCATTTCTGGTCTGTAATGTTTTTGGTTTCAGATGCCTTACTCATCACCCTCTCCTGGTGCATATGGGGTGAGAACACATTTCAACTCACACATACCATGAATTTCAGCTTGGGAAAATACAATTTTAAAGACAGCTTTACATGTAAATGTTTATATGTTGTTTGTACATAGGGTGCTTCTGGAGGTGGCGGCCCCCCGGGAACTCCCATCATGCCCAGCCCTGCAGGTTAGTGCTTCCCCGACCATAAGCTGTTAATCATTACCCTTTTTGTGCACTTTTGGCCCTTTTAATATCATTGCACCTTTTTTAACCAAACAACTTGGTGACATTTGTACCCCAATAAACCGGGCCCCGGCAACCGAAACAATTAAGTTCGTTTCAGTTCTCTTCTTTAATTTTGAATTGGGACAAATGATAAAGTAAAGTATATTTGTACAGTTGCATACTTTGAAGACGGAGATTTCAAAAATATTTTTATCCACAAAAACCAATTTTATCCTTTTGCATGAGCCCCATCCTTCTGTTAAAAAAGATTTTGTTAAAAAAACTAAGGGGCAGGGGGAATTAAGGGGGGGGGGAATTAGTAAAAAATGGTTTAAGAGGACAAAATTAAGGGGAATTACAGTGGTTTGCAAGCTCCCTGGTGGGTTTGAAATGCTTGCTGTCATCCGTCCCAAAAAGCTTTCGCTGGGGGAGTAGACTATATGAATTTTTTTTAGGAGTTTCAGGGCGTCGGAGTCTCTATTTTTGGTGGAGTCCCCCCCCTTCCGCTTTTTGTGTGGCTTTAAATTCGGGCGTTTGGGGAAAATCCCCCGAGTAGAAAACCCAAAATCAAAAAAATTTTTTTTTACATTTTTTTGGGGGGTAAATTCGTCACACATCAAAAGCCCTTTTTAAATTCCCAAAAACCCCCTGAGGTATTGAAGGCAACCATTGCGCCGGGGCCAGCGCCCCCAAACGACTGTGATTTGGTTTAAAGGAAAAACCAATAAAAAAGATTTTTCCCCCCCCGAAAGGGGGGATAGCCAGACCTTCCTCCGCAGCGCTGCAATGCGAGACTAGTGGGATAGTGACATTTGATCTGGTCCACACATCCATGTTGCTGGGCAAATAAATTAAATCTTTTTTGGGAGTTGAAACAGATTCTACTCTTACATGTATGTAACCCCTGTAAAGTACAATAGGCTTACAAACAATCTTTATTTTTTCTAAGACTACGTTTACATGTGGCCGGCTATTTTCATGGACAGACATTTCAACCTTTCCGGTTTCAAAAATAACATTGTGCACAGCTGTCAGTTTTCAAAAAGGTGTTCAGTTACACACACCCGTGTATAAATGCTGTCAAGAGCATGCCAAACCTGTAGGAGGCAGTGTAAAGAGAAGCTCTAATCCACGCTAGCCAATCAGAATCCTGAAAATAGCAACAACAGCAACAAATCACTTCCTCTCTCTTTTCTCCTTCACTTCCTCGGCCCCTTAAACCTCCATTTGTCTTAATTTACATGCAAACATGCAAGCATGCAAACGAAGATTTCCAAACTCTCCACTCTGGCCAAAGGTTTTAGAAAGACTTGTTTTAAGAGGAAAATTCTCTGTTTGCATGGGGGGGAAAAAAGGCACAAACAAAGGTAAATGTCTCCGTTTGTCAAAATAACATGTACGCTTAAACAGGGTCTAAACCTAATTACTGAAGTTCTTCTGCTGATTGATGATAAACTTACTGAACCTGGTTTGAAATTAAATTTGACTTATTAATTCCACCAAATTGCATTGTATGATCCAGTCCTATATCTTTCTCACAGTTAGATATAGGATGTAGAATCTAGTAGCTTTCAGACAGATCCCGAGCCCCTGCGTACCGTGGTGAAGGGGGAAAAAACATTGGACATCATTTTCTTGAGTTGCACTATACACCCAGGAATATTTAGAAAAGATTTCTTTCGAAACAGAACAAATGCTCTTGTTATACTGGTTCTGTTTGTGTGTTGTTTGATACTGCAGGCTACTGTTTCAGTCACTCTCTTGGAGCTGAAACAGGGAAGTTTCAGTTGAAAGAGGGACTGAAGTTCACAGTAATAGAAATAAGTTAATGCACGGTCTAGTAACGAAGTTCCTCCTTATTTTTAGTCACTATTATTTTGAACCTCAATGCCAACTGTGTTGTCGAGATGTGGTGAGTGAGTCCATGCTGTCTGGTTTCCCCTCCAGTTCCCTATGGGCCCCGGCTCTGACGGACCCCTGGGAGCCATGGCTGGGATGGAACCACACCACATGAACGGGTCACTAGGTAACACCATTCGCTACAATAATTACACTTACTAACAAAACACAGAAATGTTTGGGTTGCATTGAATGATTTCAGAATATACTATGTCCACTAAGCCACGTGGTAGTTCAGTAGAGGGCAATAGAATATATTTCAGGAAGACCCACTGCATAAATGTGGCTTTCTTATGGTCATAGAATACAAACATTGTCTCATTGGTTTTCATATTGTTTCATTCTTAGGCTCTGGAGATTTGGATGGAATGAACAAGGTAAATATTCTATATTATTATTATTATTATTATTATTCTATAGTCTTATTAAGTAATATAAGTTTTTGCATTTTGAGCTTAATCATAAAGTAATTTATTTATTTTTTATTTGTGGTCTTTTTGTTTCTAGAATTCCCCAAACAATTTAAGTGGCATTAGCAATCCTCCTGGGACCCCAAGGGATGACGGGGAGCTGAGTGGAAACTTCCTCCACTCCTTTCAGAGCGAGAACGTGAGTGTCCCTTCTTGCCAGTTTGTCTCCTCAGCTAATATCATTGGACTGTTGGTGACTGTAATATTAATAGCCACAGTCACAGCATATTCACACCAGTGACGATAGCAGCAGCATGGAGAGCTAGCTGGGCATCGGACCAAGGAGAACATGCTAGGGAAGAGGTGTGCGTGGATGTGTGTTTAAATCTTCTCTTCTGTATGCCTCCACAGTACTCTCCAACCATGACGATGAGTGTGTGACCTCCCCTCCACCCCACCCAACATTATTTGCCATCATTCCGAGGATCTGAACTCACTTTAGGACAAGGCCAAACACATCAGCACCGAATCAGGGACAGGCGCCATTTTGGTTCCACTCTAACGCCAGAATGCTGATCGGAGAAAAAACTAAATGGCTGGCGACTACTGCTCCTTGCTCTAAATGAAGGACAATTTCTCCATTTATCACAACCCCAAGTGTGACAAAACCAGCTACTGAAATGCATACATGACACGTTTTATGTTCCTTGCAGAGTCCCCATATCCCTTTCAGTCCCCTCAACTCTAAAGCAAAGAGAGAGAAAAAAAAAAAGGTTGACGTTTACCTCCTTGTACTTTTTAATTATGCTTTGTGGTGCAAGATGTGCAGGAAATGTCTCCGCTTTTGTCACTTAAAACACTGGAGAGTGTGCATATGCATTGTGAGCTTGGAAAGTCTTTGTCTCGTCATTTTACTTATCGCCATGCATTCTGTGTCACAAAAGTCAGTTGACATAGGACTCAGAATTTGCCTTTTACTCTGTGGCCACCTTTATGAATAATGTACCGTCCTTCCCAATGCCCACCCTTCTATTTAAAGAGGTTTTGTAAGGGGAAAAGACTTGAAAGATTACGGCTTTTATTTTTGACGACCTTTCACGGTATGTAAGTGCTCAGATGGTTCTTACAATGCCAAATTGACCTTGTTTGATCAATTTTAGTCTATCGTTGACAGCAACGCAATTCTGCGCTCTTTAATTTAAATTCATGCTGTTGAATTTCAAGAGCCGGATTGCTGTTGCGTTGTCAAGGGAAACTAGACTTCGGCATAACAAATGAGTGCATGAATGCTGAGAATCTGTGTACAACATACTACCTAGTGCTGCTCTTCTCTATGTGGACACCTGCTTTAAAATGTGGTGTATATCTCTTTACCTGTCTGTGCGTAACACTCTGTGCTCTTCATCGTCGTAGCCTTCCGTGTTATCTCCAGTTTGGTTGATTATGATGAAATGGCTTAGAATGAGCTGCCCATTTTAATCTCTCATACTGATTGGTTGTAACATACTTCCTTCCTGTATCATTGGTCGTCCCTTTGGCCCTGCCCCCTTCTCGCCTGCCCACAATTTTTTTTCTCTCAATATTTTGATACAATCTTTGACTACGTATATTGCCCCAGTTATTCAGTTAGTCAAAGCTTTCTAAACCAATTCTAGTAGGCATCATTATAAACTTAGCAGCAGTCTTGTAAATGTGATGAGAATTTTTATTTCTTCTTTTTTTTTTCTCTGTGAACATTACGCATTATATACATCTGTCCTATGTTGCCTTTATTTGCTGATATTTTTTTATTTTAAATTGAGGAAAGATTGCTTGTTAATATAATTTTACAATAACTTAACTACCTGTGTGGGTTGTTTTATTTCATATTGCATTAGATTTTGGAGTAATTGGAATATGCTACTGAAGCTGTGGACGTTACTAAAAAGGTTTAATGAATGCTTAAGTTACACATATACAAAGTATCTAACTTATGCATGAAAATAATGAAAATGACGTTTTGCAGTGTAAAAGACCCGGAGGATTCCATCTGCAGCTGGAGCTTATAGCACACATCAAACACACTGGCAGCACACAATAGCTCATTGTTGTGGCAGGTACGGGAATAATACATGTGTAAAAGAATAATTGTCCAACAGTCAGCGGCTAATATTACATTCACATCTCCTCTCCTGGTAAATGCTTTAGCAACACCACACAGCAGCATGTAGCATGCAGGACGCACTGGCATCACCAGATCACCATCATCACAAATATTAGATATCTATGAGTTATGAGGAGTTCCATACGAAGAGGTGGACATTTCTGACTGTGTAATTTTGAATAATTTAGTAGCCAAGGGGTAAAACTATCCAATATTTGCTGTAGTCCATAGCCACAAGAACAAGGAAATCCTGAACCATGGGGGGGATTTAGGGGCGGGGGAACACTGCAGCTTGGGCTGACCTGCTGTGACCTGAGAAAGGACGAGGGACACAGTTGTCTGCACCAGTGGTTCCCAACCTGGAGAACGGTGGCCACTCCAGTGGGTCACTAGATCAGACTAATGTGTCGCTAAATGATTAAAATGAAGTAAAGGTTCTACTTCATCAATTTGTATTATTTTCCCCCCTAATCTTTGGGGATTTTCTTTGTGTGAAAGATTTCATAGTTTAACCGTTGGAGACCAAATTTTTCAAATGACACAATCTGAGATGTTTACAAGGGGAAATTACTCTGGTGGAATTCCTCGCACCGCATAGACTTCTATGTTATGAGGGTGGGAAACAATGGTTTACACTGCCTTGTGAACTGTTATCAGATCACGTAAGATTGTTCTTTACTTGCCTATTTACCATAACGGGGGGGGGTTCTCCTTTGTGGGACATTCCTCACTGTGTATTGATTGGATGACAAGACTCTATAGGTGGTATATTGACAGTCTATTATCAAGACTATAGGGCCTTGAAACAGTCAATAGGTCCTGCAGGCGTAGCAATATCCACAAAAGGTGTTATAGGATAATGTTTAGCCATTGCTGAGTGGGTTGCCAGGTTGTGTCTCATGGCGTGACTGTGAATGGTTACTGTTGGGAATCTGTGGGGATTCATTCAGAAGCTGTCTGTTTTTGTTTAGTCAAGATCTATTTATCTCCACCTGCTGGACAAGGCCGTGGGATACAGCTGAAAGGTTGGCAACTGCTAAGTAGCTGAACCTTGAGTTTCAATTCATAACAATGTGTTTAATGTCAAGAAAAAAAAAACATCCCATCTATTCTTGTGATTCTGAATTTTTGTGGGTTCCTTGGAACTTGTTAGGCTCCTTGTGCTACTTTTTTGTCTTTGGTTATCATGTCTAGATGTTTTTCTTTTAATTGAGATGTATAAGTTTGTTATAATAACCTGTACGATAGTGTTCTCTTATCTGATCGTAAGTGGAGCTATTAGGCCTTTTAGACCTAATCAAACTAATTTAATTCACATGGTGGGTCAGCTGATTGTAAAGCCTACATGTATCCCTTCATCAAATGTGTCCCCGATTTGCCTGAAGAAGACCCAGCAGGGTTGAAACGTTGCTTTTGTATTAAATATGGGATTGTTTTCATGTTAGATTTTTTATCTTAAGAGGACAACCAGTCTAAAAGGTACAAATTGGCCCTTCGAAAAGCTTCATTGTACTATGAAAGGTCCTCCACTATTCTTAGATAATTCATCTGTTCCCTGAAAGATGGTCATTTAAGATAACTACATCTGAATCAAGGTTTTAGGAAAGATATCTAAAAAAAGAAGTAAATGTCAAGACTAAGTGCCGCTTAAGCCAGCTGAGGTTATTACATTGAAGGAAGTAAATATGTTATTTGTAGGCCAATCGATTTTGATATATTTTGAAAATGATATAAATTCAGCCAGATGGGTCACCGCAGTGTCCACAGTACTCAGTGAAAAATGTTTTTCATATCTGTTGCTCTCCTGTTGGAGTAAAAATGGCTTCACATTGCCCTCTGGTGGGCTTCAAAAAGACCCTCCGGTTTTGTAGAGACCTCTGGCCCAGACATAATATTTCCACTCCCTTAAAGCAACTGAACACACTGCACAAGCTGGCTTTGGTTTTGTATGAATCTTAACAAAGGTCCGTGGTTGGAAGGGTCTGACGGTGTTCTGGTTTCTGTCTAACAATAGGAAGTAAGGCTGAGCTGCTGCTGGCTGCTCTCCACAGGATGTGGCCTGGCTGGGCTCTGTCCAAACCTGCTCTCTCCAAATTTAGAGCCAAACAGTTAAGGTTATGAAAGCTGTAGCGACACAAAACTGCTTTGTTGTCGTACTGTATATATCTATATACACAAAACCTTGACTGCACTTTTCAGCAGCACTTTATCACGGCCACCATTCCAATAGTTTGATGCTTTAAACAAACGGATACATCTTGTTTTTTTGGTTGTTTGCTGTAACTGTTGTGATTAATGGCCCGTGTCTGTGCCCTAACCCGAGGGACCATAAAGATCTTAACTGATACTTACTTTTATCAGCGGGGTTTTGTTTGGGGGGTGTTTTTTTTTAGCCGTCTTTAGTGGATAGGACAGCTGAAGACAGGACATTGGGAGAGATAGGGGGATGACATGCAAGGGCTGCTCGGTGGAATCGAACCCCGGCCGCTGCGGTAAGCCGTGCTTAATCCTTAGAAACCAGGTGAGCTACCAGGGCGCCCCAGCAGGGATACTTTTCCAGTCACTTTTACACTAATCAGACATATCAAAGCCCACACTACCATTGATGCTGCTCATTTATTGCATGCACAAATATTCCAGGAGAAAATGATAAAAATGTACCCAAATATATGAGCAGGTTAATAATGTAGTGCTGCTGTTATGAAGAGGAGGAAAAAGCTATAACAAAGACAAGAGGAAAGCCAATTAAACTAATAATTACTATTAGACTATTATCTAAAAATACTGTTTTAACATTTGGGAGTCTAATTATTTTTACCTTGAGGGGAATTCAAATATTTGACTGATGCATCTTTAGTATTTTCCATTATCAAATTAGCTGCTCTTTCACCACTTACACAGACATCAGAAACTAAGACCTTGGAAAGTCATAACACATAACAGATAAACTCATAAAACAGTCCTTAAGATCCATGGTTTTAGGAAGGGGGAACAATTGAGCACATTATAGTTTTTATTGTAAATTAGGTGGGACTGTGGCTGTAAAATTGTATATTTTGAGGTTTTGTATTTCACTTACGTGGAAGATTTATTGTTTTATTGTACTGCCAAGGGACTACGGGCGTTAAATGGTACATTTAATATACAACCCGGTCCAATGCCTCTCTTCTTGTTCTATACTGGGTTAATGTTAACTTGTGCACTGTCCCTGTTTATATAAAATATAACCTAACACTCATATAAAATATGAGAGGCAGTTACTATTATAGTGAATCTGGCATTTTATATCTAATTTTAAGAATCTCAAATCAATAGCTGGGCAAAGATTAGACAGTTAGGTATTAACTCATATCAAGGCTTTAATGCCACACACAACTCCCGTGTGTGTGTGTGTGTTTGTGTGTTTGCTTTGCTTTGCTTGCTTTGTTGAACTTGGCATGATCCACCTACAGTACAGTGGGTTTACTATTTATCACATCCAGACAAGACAGCAAACAACAGGCAGATTGTCATGTGGTGTCCCACTGCCGTGTGCGTCAACATTAAAGACATGCAGCCATTATCTTAACAGAAACATGATGTAAAAATGAAAGGCTATCTTGTTTTGTCTTAATGGGTTGGGTTGGAAGAGGATGAGTCACAGCGACTCAGAGAAGCGACAAGCCAACTACAGATGTGTTTCAAACAATGGCTTACAGTTCTGATGCATTTTAATTTTAGCAAGTCCATGTGAGGGCAACAACTGTGCTCATCAATGTTAATGAACAAAGAAAGTGAATAGATGAAGTGCAACACATTTTAGGTCATATTTTGCATTTAAATTGGGAACTTTAAGCCCGAGTCTTCCCAGGTTATTCTTTATTATACTACAATGCAACATTCAAAAGCGATACAGATGGTCATTATACATTGAATGTGTCTAATCACAAATGCTCCTACATAATTCAGAGAAGGTCTTCCTTTGAGTAATCCATCAAATTACAGTTACCAGAGGTTTGCACTGTAATCATCATATATAAAGCAGTCTTCTGTGAATCACCGTGGAGCAATCAGCCAATCGATTTTATTTGTCACATCGTCATATAAGATACAACCTCAGTGAAATCTGTTTAAAGGCACCGTATTAATATAGCACCTTAACCTGCCTTATAATGACAAAAAAAGACATTTTTTAACATGGGACATTTAAATCTTAAGGTCTTTTAAACTTTGGAATTAAGAACATTTAGAGGACGTCTACTGTACATCATGTGATACCTCAAACAAAAACTCTTGCCTGGAGTGTCTCTCTGTGTCTCACTTTATCTGGCTACAGAAGCCAACAGTATAAACTGCAGCCGTCATTGAGAAACACAGAGAGGCGAGCTCAAGTTTAGAGACTGACAGTTTTTAAGTACAGGAGTGCCCGGAAGCAATTATAAGAACAAGTTTGGAGGGGTTGGTTACAATGCTGACAACCCCATCTCATGCTGAACAAAGAGACACACACACACACCTACGTATATAGTACATAAGACTGGTCGGATGGCTAATACATGCCTTGACTTGAATCAACCTTATTTTATTTTCTCTAGTAACAAACGTACCTCCATAGGATGGTAGCCCATAGGCCCCTTGCCCCCCTAGAGAACACAAAGAGAGGAATGTTACTGACACTTAATGTGTAATTCTACATTAAGAATTAATGAATTGTTTCAAGATTTTGTGGCTGCAACTCCTATGAGATAGCGTGAGTGCAGATAGCATTGGGACCTTTACACCCACGATGCTGGTATATATATATATATATATATATATATATATATATATATATATATATATATATATATACTGTATATATATCTATTAGACTGCAGGGGGAAATAACATGTCCCTTGAAACTCTTCAATCACAAAAAAAAGTACAGGAATTTGTCTTAGTGAAAGTGGTGCACAGATCTCACCTTGTAGACAACTTTCCCAGCCTGCAGCACATAAAGCCTCTCAGGCAGAGCACCATACTTTATGGCAGAGACATTATTCATTTCATCCACAACCACGGGACACTGGGGCTCCTTTTGAACCAAGATCTGTGCGGCAGACAGCCTGTCCTCCAGGCTCCGGTGTTGGTTGATGTCAAAGTTGTTGGTAAAGGCCCAACCGTCTGACACAGACATAAAGAATGTGATCACATCGATTAAAGAATACTTGACAAAAAAGTGTGTATTGTATTGCCTCATCATCACGTTAAGTGAAGTGATCATGAAATAATTGAATTGCTGCATTAAAAATCCTCCACTGCAGGTTTTTTTTCCCCCATGAGGATGTAGACTAAAATGGTAATGGCCAATAGACTATTCTGTACTTTCAAGGGTAAGGAAAACCAAGTACTTTCAAGGTACACATCCATCTTCAAAACTAGTAAGGGTTTATTTTTGCACAATGTGCACTTTTAAGTCTTTCAGAAAAGTTTGCCTGCCTTTCCACTTACAGATTTTGGATGCATGGTTTCTCCTGCACCAATACATTTGATGGTGATAAGGCCTTTACCTTTCTCTCACCTGTTGCATGTGCCTCGGCGATGTAGATCACAAGAAAGTCAGCAACATCGCTGAAGTCCTTGACGAGTTGCTTGAACTCCTCAAGTTTGTACATAAACGGGGGTCAGGTGCAACTTCCAAAACTCAACACCAGCGGTCTGGTGTCTGCAGAGAAAATACAACAGCTCCAAATTAGAGAGGAGAGAGAGAGAGAGAGAGAGAGAGAGAGAGAGAGAGAGAGAGAGAGAGAGAGAGAGAGAGAGAGAGAGAGAGAGAAACAGAGACTTGAATCTCATCACGCACCTGTCATGTACTTGTGAACACTTGTTTTCTTTCCCTCCATGTTGAACACAGACGTGTCCGGAGCGTCTCCTCCCATAAACGCCTCTTGTCCGAGAGACAGCCACAGGTGATGAGAGACGGTTTTTAAGAAGTTGAAGGAAGCGAATGTCTGACCCCAATCTTCATACTTAAAGTTGGGATTCTGAGTCATGGTGGTCTTTTCATTCATTTTGAGGATGATCGTCTTGGTGAGATTTGGTGAAATGTATTGCATAATCGAGATTAGGAGATTGATTCCTATCATATAGAAAAACATGCATGTTGTCGACAAATAGACCATCAGTCTTTGCAGAGACATGTTTTCTCCTTGATGGTGAACTCCCAATGGCGAGGGGACTTCACAGCGCCTCGGTGATCTGAATGTTGTCGGTTGCCGCCCACTCGGCTAACGTTTGAAGATAGCTGCCTTCAAGGCCCCTTTTGAGAGCTCGTACTTTGTAGGTCGCCAGTAAACACGGATCCTTTGTGATGCATGTAGGCTACATGGATGTTGACGTTTCCATCAGACATGGCATTAGGCTACTGTTGGAAACGATGATACTTCAGAGGTCTTCCTTTAGGACGTTTTGTCCGTAGCAGAGAACTAACCATGCATCATGTCCATGCCAAAAAAAGGCGTTTGATTTCCATGGACATGTTTATCTTGCTTGTTAGAGGTGGAATCACATTAAATTTGTGACACCCGAAGGCCACGTATATTATTTCTAGGTTTCATACACAAACCTTAGGGGCTTTTGGTTATATTTCGGTAACACTTTACAATCATGTAGGTCTAGGCTTATTACTGTGGAACAAATGAGGAACGAATGGTTGTCTTCTCCCGACTTGGAAATTTTACTTTTTCTGAGGCAAAATTTAAAATGAAAACCCTTTTATCAAGGTTATAGTCATCTTTTTGTAACCCTTTTGTTGCTTTCCCCCATTGATTTTGTCACTTTTGTCCACTTTTTCTGAGCCTTTTGAATTTTTTGTGGGTTTTTCCAAAAATGTTAAAGCTTTTTTTTTTTTAAAGTTCTTTTGTTTTTTTCTCCATCTGCTGTAAAATTGACAAGAAACACCCAAATTCAATGAAAATAGAGAACGGATTATTTATTTAACTTGTGAGGAGCATGGTTGGGAACCATCCACGTTACCTAGAATTTTTTTTTTTTTTAAAGAAACACAAATTTCTGACATAGAAACTTTTTTGGAAAGGGGTCAAATTTGACCCAAAAACAACAAGAGGGTTAATGATTTGTTACTGATTGACTCATTCATTTAACAGACTGGTAGCTAGGCCACTGTTGCATGAATGAGTAGCCTAACAAATGGTTATGGATACTCATTCATTGAACACCAGCTACTGTTTACCAGTAACAAATAGTTACAAAAAACAAAATTAGTGCTTCAATCATTCAATCAGAAACTAATCATTAACAAACCATTCGTTCCTCATTCGTTCCTAGGCTACTTACATTTTTATGTACCTTATTGTAAAGCATGGGTCTCAAACTCGCGGCCCGGGGGCCAATTGCGGCCCGCGGGATGATATTTTGTGGCCCCCTACTTGACATCAAAGTTAAGTGTTAGTGCGGCCCGCGCGTTCTGAAACTTTTTGTCATTGCGCATGTCACTTATGGGCTACCGTAGTCTCGTGACAGCGGCGTAACCGTTGTCAAGCTAGCTAAGTACCCTCTGTTGCAAATGCCTGAGGTTTGACAATGTGATGTCTGTGTTTGTGAAATGCACCAACCATATCAGATCTAGGGGTTTAAAGCACCGGCAGTTCCGTGCCCTTTTTTGAAGAAATAGAGGGTTTTTTTGGAATACTTGATGCGGCCCAGCTAAACCCAGACTCTACTTCCAGCGGCCCCCAAGTAAATTGAGTTTGAGACCCCTGTTGTAAAGTGTTAAAGATGTTTCTAGTGTGGATGGATTGACAGCTGAAACATTTAATTCGCCCCCTGGTGGAAGGCTACAGTAAACGTCATACCCCCCCCCCATTTAGCGAATGGGGCCCGTTATTATTATTAAAGGCAGTTATACAGTTATTGAGAATCTGTGTTATTAAACTAAGAAATGGAAGAAAAAAAAACAATTCCGAAAGATTGTTTCTGTCAAACGGTTGGTAGTTCCTATTACACTGTTTGTTCAAGGGTTTATTTTTCTGATAGGACATGGGAGGAAACGTCATGATTGACAGCTGTGACTTGCCAGTTGTCGGGCGTGTATGGGCGGGACTTCGATAGAGGGTCTACATTCACTACTCTAAAGTTAACGTTCAGGCCTCCACCAGGCTAGTTTACTGCTGAGCTCTAATGCATAACTGCACTTTATGTTAGTAATGAAACTAAAATCTGGCACATTCCATGACTATGAATAAGTATGGGTATTTAAATTAATTTTAAAATTAAGAGATTAAGAAGATTTTGGTCTGGTGGCACACCTTGTTCACCATAGTTATCCCCAGTGATGGATGTGGCTTGCGGAATCATTTTTATTCTCAGAAACAGGTGTCCATTGGGCGATCTAGCTAGTGGTTCCCAAAGTGGGGTCCGGGTACCCCCAGGGGTCCTTGAGGGGTCCCAGGGGGTCTGAACAAAAAAGGGGACTCAATTATTCACTATTATTGTAATGGGACGGCACTGGAGGTTGGACCCAAAAGCAGATGACGACACAGGATATACAATAAAGTGATTTAATTTCTGAATCTTATACAATAATTGTGCAGGTGACAATAAGAGGGGGACGACATCATGACAATAATTCCATCCATTTGACTATAATAGATGACTATTTTGGTAACGGGTTTCATAAATACTCTGTGATAAAACATCTAAATGCAAAGAATCCTATTCCTCACTCAGTTCCCACATTTATTGTGCGTTCAGAAGAAAATAAAAAAATAAATTCCAACAGTTTATCACAAGGCCTATGTAATCTATAATGGACACGGACTATATTTCCCTTTTGTACTCCTCTCTCCTTGACTTTCCTCCCTTCCGCAGGTAACTGCCCCAGGTCCCTATTGGTTTCTGTTATTAAAAATATTGTATTCAAATGTGTGTACTGTACTTGATAGTTTGTGCACTCCAATGCAGAGAGTGGGAGAAACTGTGATAATCAATCTGCCGATGTTCCTTAACCCAAGTTGCCTACTACCAGGTAGGTGAAGTAGAGGAGATGTAACATGCAGGCAATCTTCAATCACAGCTATTTAATCTCTTGAAAGTATAAGATGTGGATTCTATGCATTCATTTTCGTTGTTGGCTCTATGTGGAAAAAAAAACAAAATCTGTAATTGCATGTGACAGTGTGTGAACTAGGCTTATGGAAAAGGCTATGATTTCTAAAACTACAGGACTGGGGAGTCACAGAGTAGCCTAATATTTCAAGATTTATCAAAGCATACAATAACAATTAAATAATAACTTACTTCTTGTAGCCTATTCCATACATTGGTTTTTTTTTAACTGATCTGTTATCAGTTCCCCATCACTTCAGTAGTGGCGGTGTTTAGAGACCCAGCAGATGGTAGGACGTAAAGATGTAAAAGTGTTGATGTCAGAATCTAAGATTACATTAAACCAGACACCTATTTTTTGCATTTTGTTTTAGAAATGACATAAGTAGCCTATCTTAACAGCAGAATGGAGAGTAATACAATGAATAAGATATGTTTCATGTGGTTTTCAAACTTATTTACTGAAAATGAAACAGCATGGTAAAGAGTTACAGAGTTACAGTGAATGAACAGCTAGGTGTATAAATGCTCAAAAGAACACATCATAACCATTGAACCTTAAACCGTCAATAAGTGCGTTATCACTCTCACTTTATCTTTCTGTCGTACGTGTTCATTCACGGGGACTCATATTTCCAACAGCACGCAAAGGCAGCATCACATAACCGTCCTGCATTTCCGCGTTTTTAAAGCCCAGATCTATTGCACAGAACCATTTGGCGCAGCACAACACCCTTTACGGAACATTTATAAACTTTAACTCGACCGCTTTTCCACCAACCCGCTTGTATTTTGCACACTGATAATCATACCTTAAATGTTACTGACGGTGTCAGCGCTGACCTTCAGGATTACTTTCCACAGAAAGGCCACTTGGTGGCGCTGTAGAATAGCAGTTCCCACATGAACACTGTTCTAGAAGAACCAGCTCTGGGTTTGTCACAGAAAATAACAACTTCACGCGCATGGACGTTGGCGAGACCTGTCAGATAACTCTATGTAATTCTTTATTTTTAAGTAAGTTCAATTAAACCATATTCCAAAGATATCAGGTAGGCCTAATCGTTTGGATATTTTTTTATGAACCATGATCCAGAGAATAATGTAAATACAATGTAATTAATGTAGGTAGGCCTGGCTCAAACAAAACAGCAGCATGCTGAACAAAATGCACCTCAATGTGTGATTTCCAATAGTTCCGTTCACATTTACATCCACGTTAATAGGAGAAATGTTAGACTAATTTTGAAAAACACATGAACCTAAATGATGTCAACAATCTGCTGTGGGCCTATGAATTCCCATCCCAGTTTTCTTAAGTAGACTTAAAGGCCTGCACCTGTGCGCAATTGTCATCAAACTCTCGGTAGCCTTCGTTGACCAGACTGGAAATCAAATTAATTAAATTAATTACATAAACGTCCAGAAAGAAATGTGATGCGCTTTACATTGGGATACTTCTTAATTTCAGCTAAATTATAGCCTAGTATATTTAGTATATAATAGTACATTTTTGATAATAGCCTACATGTTTTAAAACGGAGCAGAGCGATGGCTGATCTGATCATAACGCACCGCGGGCGTAGGCCTACTAGGCTACCAAAGCTTGGAGAACACCGTTGTTAAAGGATCTGTTCAACTTTAATAGTAGCCTACATGTTTTAGGCCTACATCAGACGTTGAAGACTGGGTAACTCGCGATAGGCTACATGCCAAGTATCAGCACGCGCATGCTGTAGCTCTCGAAAACTTCCATCGGAGCTTGCCTACAGCAGTCTCGATCCATCTTATCCTCCCACAGAAACACGGACACAGTCTCCATTGGTGCTTCTGAATCCCGGGTGCCAATCAGAGATAGAGAGAGAGAGAGAGAGAGAGAGAGAGAGAGAGAGAGAGAGAGAGAGAGAGAGAGAGAGAGAGAGAGAGAGACGCATGGGATGCTGATGACAGATCCGCACTGAGATGATGGTATCGATCAGGCTTACAGATGCTCTCCACTTCAGTTTGATAAACATGCTGAATGTGCGCAATTCCATTTTTTTCTGTTCCTCGTTGGCTAATTGAATGAGGTAGGTGTTTTCAAATCCGTGAAGTTTAATCGCTGTTTTCGTTTTTTTTTTTTTTGATTCTATGTTAAAGTGAATGCATTGCACGAGGAAGACAACCCGTCTTCGCGTTGATGAAGTTTGCAGTGATTTAGTCATTTTTCTTTTCGCGTGCGCAGGTAATGTGAGCAGCAGCCGCACACTGCATGGGAAAGCCGAGTCATCGATGCAGAACCCCTCAGCGCTGTTCGGGATGGTCAGCCACTGTCAGACCCCAACTTTTACAGACTTCCCCGGCTTGTCGCTCTCCGTGTACGGCAGCAAGGCGGACATCTGTACGCGGCGGGCCGGGAGCGCTGGTTTTGGATCGCAGATTTGCCGGACTTCCCATGACACCCTGAGTCAAATGAACCGCGCCAGCCCAAAGAGTCTCGGTGCATCCGAAGAAAAGGCGCATCTGGCTGCCAAATCTTCGCGCTCGTGCCTCTCTCTTCCACCCGTGCAAGGTAAAGACTCCTTTAGCCCCGAATGTCTTCTTTAATTGATGCTGTTGAAGTGTTTGGGTGTTATAAAGCTAGTTAAGTGATTTCCAAGCACACTGGATACATTGGAGCAATGCAGCAATGCCTAATTCTATCCTTAAATCAAATTATAAGGTAAACAACGACAAATGCAGTCAAACAGCAGCCGTGTCAGTCTTGCCAATTTGACGAATTAGCAGTTTCTAGGTTATTTGAGATAAAAGCCATCATCCAAAATATTGTTGCTTCCATATGGCTTCCCAAGAGCATCCTTTGAAGCAGCTGTGCTGTGTATTTGTGTTGCAGTTGTGGATTAGGTCTGTTAATTAAATCCAGAGCTCACTTGGATCCTCGGCCAATTCATAAATAACACCAGAATCAAAGTCTCTGTTGCACACGAAGGCCATGTGAAGTAATGTACAGTATGTGGAGTAACTGCCAAGCAAGTGTGCATTTCCTAAGTATGTTAGTAAGGCATGGAGCATTCAGCCCACCTGATTAGTGTGAAGTTGTCTCATTTAGTTAAATATGGAAAACTTGGCAACTTGAATTTTTGACAATATTTAAAGAATAATTAATTTAAAAAAAACACATTTTTCTTCTGTTTTCCGTCAAATTTAGAACAATAGAACAATATTAATCCTGAATATGATTAACTCTAAATGCTCAAATGGCTCACAATTCATATTTGAATTAGAAAAAAAAAAGGATTATAAACTTTGACTTGGTGGTGAAAAGCGTAAACTTTAAAACAATTACACAGATGAAATGAGCCCTGTCACACAGATAGCATCCAGAGTGGAAACTGGGCTTTGCGTCTCTGTACAAGCCTGCTCCATCCTGTTTAGACAGAGTGTTGTTGTGAGAGGGCGGAGGTAATTACAGACCCATCCTAAATTATGATTAGACGGAACAGACTTTTTTATTAGCAATCATCCTTGCAGCTAGAAGGGGATCAGCGGATTTGATTATTGTTTCTTCTTGCTAAACACAAACCATATGTCTGCTGAATGTGTCTCAGCATTTATGAGTTCCCTTGGAGCCCAGTTGTGCCCTCAGCCCTCCATCCCCAGCATCCCCGACCAGAATGAATCGTCTCATTGTCTTTGCAACGCTTTTGAACTAACTTCCCGTAAATTGTGGGAATGCAAGATGTGTTATGCGTTTGTGGATTATGTTGAGCACATTAACATTGAAGCAGACACATATCTGTGTATTTGGTTCTGACTGTGAGGCAGTTGAGTGACATTTTAATAGTTTCATTATCTTGTGGGTTTATGAATTAAAATAGTTTTCCGCCTTCTTTTCAAAGTGCTAAAACTGCAACCCGATATCTACTTGCTGAAGCACATAGACATTCAACTACACATCCAAACATAATGCATATTCACGATTTGGCAGTAATACATTTTCCTATTATATTTGACAGTACTAATTAATTAATACAATTTTTTATTCAGGTCATCGTGTACTCCTAATGTTGCTATCTATATGAATAAGCGCTGTACTGTAGACATTTTGTGTTTTATAGTCTCTTATGGTAGGCATGGAGTATGAAAGTGATTTCAGTACTCATCAGTCTTTTGTATCATGCCTCATTTCAGGCTGATCGTATTACATACTCCCATTTGGGGACACAGCTGGAAATTTAAACTGCATCCTCAACCATTACTTTAGATTTATACTGAAAGAAATCTGTGAGCAAACACAGACTGTAATGTGTAGCCTGATGGAAGTGAGACACTGGAGGAGGAACTTACCTCAGACTGGAGATTTCTAACCTTTAACTGTGCACCCAGTGATTGCAAAATCTGAACAATTACTCAGTAGTAGAGGTGATAAAATATAGTGCACTGCTGATGTTTCATCGAATCCTGGAGGAGTTTTCTGTGAGGGAAGCTGCAGTGTGTAATCTGGGACATTTGTGTTCAGTGCTCCTCCGTTGATTTCCTAATTACTCACAAAAATGCAAATCTACGCTGTTTGTTAATTCTTCATGTCAGTTCGTGTGCATCCATATTTGTGTCCAAGAGTCAAATTGAGTAAGCGAGTGAAAGATTGACAGTGAGTGAGAAAGCTTGCTTGTTAATTAAGGAAAAAGTTACAATGCTGAAGTGCAATTGTATGAGTAGACTTTTTACAGACTTGGATTTGTTTTTTATGGGCCAGGTATCCTGAATGAAAAAATAACTTAACATTTAGTCCAAACTTGCAGTATCTGTTCAACCTCGCCATGTTGTCAGCATAAATCCAAAGACTATTTTTTGTAATGTTTATTTACATGAAGTTGAATAAAGTACAAATTGCAGTGACTTATGCCACACCTGGTGCGTAGGTCCGGATACCAAGTGTTTTGCTCTTCATGAGCGGAACAGCGGCTGATTATCATCCTTACACTATACGACCCCACTGTGCTATAAATATTAGCGGCCACCATCAAAGAAAATATTTAGCTTGCAAAGAAAAACACTTGAGCCCTCTTGAAGAAGAATATCAAGTTTGAATGGTGTGTGTACTCTAGCATCATTGGATACCTTACTAAAGTTTCTCCTGGCCCGAGACGAAGCTGCAGAGTGTCTGAGCTTATTTGAGAAAAATGTTTGAGTTAGAGGAGTGTGCTGGAGTCCCAAACTCCCTCTCTCACATAAATGCAGAGGTCTGTCTGTTGATTCAGCCTGCAAAGAGATGAGTAATGGATATTTGGATTTAATCCTTGTCTATTACCATTCCTTGTTTTCTTTTGCCAACACACATCACCGTGACATGTTTATTATAAAACTGTACATACAGTATTTATACATGCAGTATGCACACCTGTATGCAAGAGCACACAACCCACACTCAAACACACACACACACACACACACACACACACACACACGCACACACGCATGCCAAACATTGACATACTCACACTCACATATGTGTATTCACACACTCACTTTCTTGAGGTGTAGTGACATTGGCACCAACGTTAGATTTCTTCAAAATGACTTAGTTTCCTGTGTTTTCCCCAGTAGCATTTGTAGACGTCAGACTGCAGGGCGATAATCTGACTGTTATGAGAAACAACCGACCATTACAGCCCCGCTTCGAGCCTCCGCTGTGTCAGACACTTAATGGCAGCTTACCAGTAGCTTGTGTGTTCACAGAGAAACACATTAAGGGCTTTCTGTGAAGTCGCTTATTGTAATCAAACTATGTGGTTTGTTTATTATTATTCTTTATGGAAGGAGTTGGCATTCACGTTCGTATTTTCTCTGTGGGACTGATTTCTTCATTACTTTGAAAGCAAAATGTTCTCTTCATAAAAAAACTCTTGATATAGAAAAATAACTGATAATAGAAATGTCCCAAAAATATACTTCATCATTCATCATCAAAGTACTCAAAAATATGGCGCTCAGCCTAACCAACAAGAGAACTGGTGTTAAAGCATCCTGTGTGTTCCATTGCCTTGTCGGGTTGTTGTTCAGAGACTTTCATTTAGGTAAATCTTGAGATTTGTGTCACATAAAATGTTTCACAGCTATAATTCTGGAAAAATGTTTGCTTCAGCTGTTTCAAATTTCTTAAATTACCTTGGACTCCAGGCTTATAATTCCTTTACTTCGGTTTTGATGTGTGGATAGATCAGATTGTTATTTCTTCATCTTGGATCTCAGTATTTGCTTTTGGTTTTGACTTGTGAGAAAGTTGTGTCAATGATTCAAGAGTTTGTTAAGTTGAGTAGTAGTAGTGCTTTGGCAACTTCTTGTTTAATGCCTAAAACACCAAATGGTACTAGATCCTCACTCTTTAGAAAATGTATTCCTAATGGATAGATGGATCGTCAGGGGCAAGTGATCGAGCAGGTGGTGCAGTGCAAATATTTAGGTGTGAATTTTGACCACAGTTTAGATTAGGGGCACTGTGTGTGTGTGTGTGTGTGTGTGTGTGTGTGTGTGTGTGTGTGTGTTGTTGTGTGTGTGTGTGTGTGTGTGTGTGTGTTTTGGGTAGAACATGCCCAAACCAAATATTTTCTTCTTTCTTAAAATTCTGCATTATTGTATTTTTAATTATACTCTACCAAAGCTGAAAAATAATGGCCGGTATCCAAATCCTCCCAAGACGCAAGCGTTCTAAAATGGCGGTTTTGTGCCACTTTCCCATTTTAATTTGTCCTTAAAAAGTTCCATTATAACGTTATACTCATTTCTTTAAAAAAAAAAAAAAATGTCTTGCTGAATTGTAAGACACTGAATCCCTACTGCCTCTCTGGATCTTTTCTCTGGAAAAGAGAATAAGTCAACTTGAGCATCAAAATATCTGTTGATAACGTTCAGTTGGAGTCTGACAGAGTAACTGATGATCTCCACACTACTGTTGGTCAATATGCCAAAAGACTGTAGCAGCGATGGAAGGTTATAGCAGCTATTCCTCCCAGATGTTGTGAAAGACCGATCAACCCTCAGAGGAAACATTTTGCTGTCACTGTTGCTAAAAGAGGTGTGACCTTTGGTTGAACTTGTGCTTCACTTAGTTTCATTGCCATGATTAACTGAGAATTCTTTTTCTTTACCATATTGTGAAGAGATTACATATGGTACATCTATATGTATTACGTGTCAGTTTACACCCAGTGGTATTTTACATAGAATAGAATTAGAATTGAATTTGTCAACAGGAACTAACAAACAAACAACGACACATTGTCTCTTTCTGCATTTGTGCCTCTAAATCATGCGGTATGCTGATAGAAAACTTGCGATACGAATGATGGTATAATCGTTCTCACAAATTTTCTCACCAGTCAGTACATTCCAATGATCCAAAGAGAGCGTCTCGGCCCACGTCTTTTGCGTCCTGTATGAGCTCAGCGGTGAGTTATGGGCAAATGCAAGGGTGCTACCTGGCAAGGGCTTTGCTGGGTGTAATGTTTGCAGCATATTCCATTGATTCATAAGCTGGAGGCCCGGTGATGATTCTGTAGCGGTATTCCCGTAAACCTCTGTCTGGCTGAGATGCTAAGGATGGAATGCTGGGTAATGGAATGAGAGTGCTTCCTGAGTCACAGCCACTAGAGAGGGAGAGTGAGAGAACACCCCTGGTCTGGCATCTGCTTGGCTGAATCACCTCAATCAAACTTGGCTGGGAATACACATGACGTTTGTGGAAACGGGAGATAAGTGGTAGAGGAAGAGATGAGTGTTGCATCACCTTGACTGAAGTTGGATTCAAAGAGAAAGAAGGAGATTTATGGGAGTTTGTGACTGTTTCTGCCCAAGTATCTTCTGATTAGTCCTCTAGTTGCAAAATGAACATGAGCATGCACCACAAACAAAGAGACACAAAACATACATTTTTAGTTCACTGCTGTCCTTTTCCTTCTCCACAGTCTGTCGGTCAGGTCAAATGTTCTCATTCTTGTGTGACCAGTGTGGTATGACTATTGCATCTCGTTGTAACCAAAGGAATTCTGACTTTCATTTCGCCAATGAATCCAACCAGTCTCACTGCAAAAATATGATCTGGTTCAAGTAAGTGTCGAAATATCACTGGAATACCAGAAGAAATGTGCTCCGGGCCTCAGTTTAATCAAGAAAAAGCTGCAGAGTTGGCTCAGATATGTCATCATAAAAATGTATTTTTAGTCTAAACCTTGCCTTGAGAAGTACTCACACAAGTTTCACACACCACGCTTTTGCTGATGAGGGGAAAAAAGCTGCCAGCTTATTGTGAATCAGACCAGATTGGTTTTACCTTTTTAACTATTTGTAGCACAGATAAAGAGACCTTTCTGGGATTCTCTTCGCCTGGACAGACATGCCACGGCTGACCACATGTCTATCGAGTCTGTATTACTCATGCATTTTCAGACAACAGTGACTCCTCTCGCAGACCTCTCTGTGTATGACTTAGCACACGGGTGGGTTTTTGATTTACATCTCGGCTGTGCCACATGCTGTTCTTGGCTCGATGCTGCTGTGTTTCATCAAAGAAAAATCCGCTCCACTCTTACTGTGGCAGTTAAGACGGCCGTCCGCCGCTGCGCTGCCTCTGCCAGAGCTGACTGGGCCCTTGCAGCTGTCAGCTGGAGAGAGAGACTGAAAGAGAGAGAGAGAGATGGCCGTAGAGAGATGTAGCCATTAGGATCAGGGCTTCACTGACCTCCCTAAACAAGCTGCAAGAACACAGATTGTTTGTGTGTGAAAGGGCAGTTATGGACGTCTGAGTCAATCATGAGGAGACTCGCATTTAATTTTTTCCCACCAGAGAGTCTCCTACTACTCCATCAGCAGTTTATCTCATTGTATCTGTGATTAAGATGTGCGTAACATATACAACACATAATAGTTGCTAAGTGTGCATCACAGCCCGGGACCCAGATCACCTTTTGAAAGGGACAAGTTTTAAATGCTCAAAAACCCTGTTTAAGTAGTGTCTGAAATGGCCCTTTTTTCAAGGCTGGACATGTTGGAGATTAAGTCGCCAACCAATCAAACATTGGCTTCAACTGAGTGGTCAAAAACAAACGGGCAAACATGATGCGAGCCGAGGCTGTTTTAATACCTTCATTAGAGCTGAGGAGAAAGCAGCCAAAAGCTTGAGTTTTATCCTCTCTCTTGTTCTCCCTCCGTCGCTGCCAGGAAGCTGCCATGGGGCAGTGCCCAGTCAGCTCACTGCACCATTGGCTGGCGCTGCCCCAGAGGACTATGAAAGACATTATAAACTCTAATACTGCAGTTTATATACTTTAATAGTGCTTGTTAATAGAAGCCCAGCATTCTGGAAGAATTACATATTCTCTAGTCATGTGCATTGCAGTCCAGCCCCTGCACTGTATTAACTTACTTAGCAGGACTAATAAGCGCACAAATTAACGACGGAATAAAGGTTGCTTACAGAAAAATAAAGTACTCTTGTTTGTCGGCAAATTATGTGGGTTGGTATCAGTCACAAACCCCGAGCGTCACAACTTGCACATGATTCGGACTCATATATTAATGCGTGCATTATTTCATGGCAGATATAGATCTGTCCACGTTATTGTCCTAGATAGAGAGCCCAGTTCCATCACACAGAGTCAATATCTATTTAAGCATTCTTTCAATGATATATTTTAAAGCACTGGCAAGCAAATCTCTGAGTTTATACCAAATTTATAATAGCTTATGTATTGCTTGAATTCAGGACCTCTAATGGTTCCATCAGTGTCGAGAGTGATATGATGCCATTCATCCAAAGCACACAGGCAGCATTGTAGCACAGGTGGACTGGTGTTTTGTCAAAGTGTTTCTTCTTTAGGAAATGTGGACAGTACAATGCTGCATGAAGAGAGGAAGTAGAATATTTTGGGAAGGTGAGCCCTGTTCAGGTTAACACTTGTAAGTCCAAGTTGCAGGGAGCTGGGAGCCTCGCCAGGCCGACTCTGGATGTTAATAAAGTTAAGAGGCTCTTTGCCAGCACTGTGATCTGTAACGCTTAGGGATATTTTTACAGACTTTTTACAGACAATTACATTTGAAAGGGAAGACTGGTTTTCAGTGAGCTAGTTTTGGAGCAAGGAGATAAAGTATGTGATAAGAAGATGCAATTTCCCATGTTTTTTTCACTGTGTGGGAATCTTTTCTGAATGAGAACACCCCATCTAGTACTCAGACAGCAAACAAGACATTAATCCTTTGAACACTGCAATAGAAATGGTGTGCCAGTGCCTACATTGTAATTTTTGATAATTGTGATGTCATTTATTGGAGTCATTTTTCAACTCGAAAGCCAAAAGTCTTACCTTTCTGCTGCAAAAAGAATGAGATTGTTGATTCATATTTCCAGGTCATTTCCTCAGCTAATCCAAAGATTGTCAATTTATTCTGTCTGTCACATGTCAGGTGTCTTTGTTTAATCATATTTGACAGACCGCTTGCCGAACAGTGGGTTGAAGGAATCTAAGATGACTTTGGCTTGTAGTTGCTGTACTGATGTCGCTGCCTACCAGAGATGTTTGCTCGATTTCACCATCTGGGACTAAAAACCACAGCTCACAGATGAGCCGGTTTCTCTGCCCAGACGTTATCGTTGGAAACAGTAGAGACATCTGTAATCTTCTGGCTCCTGTAGTATCTGTCTGCTTTATATTGTCTACAAGAAATTGCATTTGAGAGAAAGTGGTGCAGTTTTCATTCTGTTGGCAGTGTGTTCCTGTAATTCTAAATGAGGAAACCATTCTCCTGTAAGCGTTTTTTCTAAAGACAATCGGTTCTGTTCTTCTTTGATTTTCTTGTTGCCAGGATTCAACGTACAATCCCTTTTTTTCATATGGTTCATATGGGCTGAGCCTAAGTGTGTTAAATGGATCCATATTACACCGAGTAATAGCCTCAGTATGCACTCTTCATTAACATGCTTAACATTCCCCCCAAGACCCAGAAGTCGGCTTCTATAATACACTGCTTAACACAAACATCATGTTGGACACTTAGGATCTCTTATGGGGCTCGTTGTTGGCAGTTTTATGAGTGCGCAGATTTGGACTGTGTGTGTGTGTGTGTGTGTGTGTGTGTGTGTGTGTGGTGTGTGTGTGTGTGTGTGTGTGTGTGTGTGTGTGTCTGTGCGCGGGCGCACGCTAATGTTTGGGTCAAAGTGGAGGACAGAATAGACATGTTCATGAACTCTGAACATGGAAACCTTGAAAATGTAAGATACACACTTTTTTGCCAGCTAATTAGAGCAGAGATCCAACCTAAAATCCAGTGAAGAGGTTAATACAATGCTGTGCAAAATGTTATTGTTTTTAGCTGTTTTGGCTTGAGGACGGAATATGTTGCAACACTGGTCAGCCGCTTGTTGCATGTTTCCAAAACAGGACACGCAACTTTGCTTTTGAAAGTAAGAAATCTCAAAACTTGGCAAAGTAAATGCAGACCCCCTGATATTTTTTTTGACTGAATCAATCACAAGTGAGATATAATGGTCATTTAATGCTTTGGGACATACTTAATATCTGTGTGTGTCATATAATATTTGATTAGGTATTTGTGTGCTTGTATTTGTGTAGATGTCTGTTTTTATCAATTGATTAGAAATGTTTGCTTTGGATCGCCACCTGATGGACCTTCCAAACCTTGATTTCTGTAATATTTAATAAAGATGGTGGTGGCAGGCAGGTTAAGCTAAAAATGGATGTTGAAAGATTTAAGCCAAATGTGAACCAGTGCGTAGCTGTCCTAGCTGGCTTGAAATTTACAGCTGTTTCCCCCAGCTCAACGTTTAACCTTTACAAGGAAGCCAAAACCCATCAAGAAGAGCTTCACTTAGCTTAAAACTGATACGCTCAAAATTCTTGGATCCACACAGACAAGACACATGGTTCACATGGCTTAGGTAGCTAATAAACCTTCCTGTAGCAGAAAACATCTTTTATACATCACCAGGAGTTTTTTGAAGGGGATATTTGGGATGAGTACCTGGCTTTCTCCCCAGTATGTCCTCAGTGAAGCTGAGTCACAGATGGAGTGGACAGATTGAAGGAGTGAAGAGAGGAAAGGAAAGCACGATTTCTCTCCTTTCTGTCTATCTAACGCTTGCCCTTAAAAAGTCAGCTCACAGCACATGTTGACTAATACTGATAAAAAGCCTAATCTGGCACTTTCAGCTCGTATCGACAGTGATCTAAAAGGCATGTGTTTGAAAGTTGAAATGAATTAGGCAGCGTCAGAGCCGTGACAGCCAGGTGCTGAGCACTTGGCCCAGGACAACTGGAGCCTCAGCCAATTGGAAAGTGCTTTTAGAATTTATCTGCACCCTTCTCCCTTGACAAATTATTTTATTGTTCCCACACAGTTGGTTTTCATTTAGTATTTTGGCTAATGATAAGCTGAGAGCATGTGGGCTATTGTTATTGCTTTGTTCAGCACAGATACTTCACATCTAACAGTACACTCTCATGCAATAGAAACATGACACACAGAAGGTGCACAAATGTACACATGTGGTACACAGAATAGGGAACTTTAGCATATAGGATAAGATGGACAATCTTGATACGCTTATTGCGTTGTTTATGCTGTAAATGGCTTTGTGGCGGGATGACCTTTGTGACTGTCTGTCAAACGGGGGAATGCTGCTTCCTAAGGAAACAACTTCTGCACAACCTCCCTCAGCGAACCCTAAACTCAGCTCCAAAACCCTTAATCACATTATTCAGTGTGTCTCATGTACCCGGACTAGTAGATATGCTGTGTGAGAGCTGCAGATGGAAAAGATAGGGTGAAACTCGCCTCACGTCCGAGCCTTGCCCTCTGCTTGACCGGAGCTCAGTACATCAGGACTAGGCCACTAATCTTTAACAAATGCTGGGAGTCTCCATGACCGGGCCCTCGCTGAGATGGCTTAGTCAAAACAGCCCTACCGCTCCCGAACACAACCTCAGCCTCTATCTTAAGTCAAACACTGATTAACTAACACATACCTGCTGCTTGTTCCACTACATTACACAGCCCTGTGCATTTTGCAGTGCTCCATAGAGTTTGACAGCGTGCTTGCTGTCCTGTAGAGGAACACACAGGCCTTTCAGGGTTTTTTGTTAAAACAATGCAGGACATTTTAAGTGAGCAAAAGCATAGAAATACTGCACCGAATGACTAGAGTTTTATTGTTGTCATTTACTGCTTTGTGGTCTGAGTCGACAAAAGAACTATATAAATAAGGGTTTAGCATTGTTACTGTGCTGCATTGTGAAAACCTGTGGTATTTTCCGTTAAGGGATACGAACAAAGCAACAAAAAAAACTAATGTACAACACGTTGACATGTTTTCTTTTCTCCCTGTAAGCATGGGTTACGCTCAAACTGTGCTTTACATTTACTGTGAAAATAAATCACCAAAATCAGCTAGTAACAATTCACCCTGACAACCATAAACCAAACAGCCAAGATGTTGACAGTCTGGTTTGGATGTAATCATTTTGCGATTAAGATCGCTGGGTTTGTAACAAAGTTGCATCATCACAGCGTCCCCTGCCAACTTACTTGATGGGTAAAAGCACAACAAATGTTTTTACCAGAAGATACAGGTGATAAAACAATCTTTTTGTCCATTTTCAAATGTTATTGATCTTTCACTTCCCATGTTTCCCTATTGGTTTTAACTGATTGCCAATTTCACTTGATCACACTGAACAGTACCGCCAACATTTATCGGAGATTTCTCACTGTTTATGTGGGCTTAGCCTGGATTAACGGAAGTAGCCAACATTTCCAGAATGAAGCCGGACATGTCATGGAACAGTTGGCACGTCTGACATGTTGAATTGAGCATCACCGTTTGTACTGTAACCTGTCATCTTGGAGAAACATAATACATTAAGTATTTTAAAATATTTAAAATGACATGGACATATACATAGTGATGAATAATTCAAGTTTATTTTTGAGTCATTTGTATGCATCTTTGGTGCCTTGATTGTCTCGGTGCTCATATCTGATGGCACATAAATGGCAGTTTAGTACTGGCCTCCAACATAAATTGGCGGTAGGTTTTTTATTATTTGCAAATCTTTGAGAATGATTTGATACGCTGGGAGCAATACATTTTGCACAATTTCTGCAATAACAAAGTCATTATTGTTCTAAAGAATGCAGTTTTTTATTCCAGCTAGAAAAAAAATGGAAGTTAAACAGGAACGATTAATTAAATAGAATGAATTATAAAAAAAGAAACTTAGCAAGGATGTACTTTAATTTGAGGGCCTGAAAATGCTGCAGTGAAAGAAATATGTAATGCTTAGCCCCTAAAACCGCAATTCAACAAAAGTCAACAAGACCTGTTAGCTATGTCCTTGATAGCTTTAGCTGTAAATGTAAATGCACAGTTTACCACAGTGCCCACTTTTACAGGGCCAGACCTGTCATTTGACACGAAAATATGGCCAATCTGGGCCACTGTAAAGATGCCAGTCGTCTACAAGCCTCAAGAGCTGTGAGTCATGAAGGAGTCCAGCGAGAGAGGCAAAGCATCAGTATATGTACACTGCAGCCTGCCAAAGTACACTCATTTAACAGCACAAAAAGACTTGCAATGAGGACCCGCATGTTTATCTTAGGGATGATGTAAAAGGGCCAGAATTCATATTTCACATCACATTTCTCTTTTAAGACGGTTTCTTTCAATTTTTACATGCAAGGAAACAAACATTTGCATTTCAAAGTTCTTCAAATAAAAATAAATGAAAAGCAAACCTTTTGGGTTTGGAGACTAATTTGGAAAATAGGTCAGGGTCGAAATGAATATTTTTTATGGTTCGTAAAAGAGCTTCACAATGAATGCCAGGTTATGTGAAAGGCTTGACACATGGTACAGTCCAGAGCCCTTCCAAGTTCTCTTTTTGTTCAGACCTTACACTATCGGGCCAAGATCAGCCAAACAACACACATGGCAGAGGCCAAGATGAGGAGAATGACTTCTTTATTTCTGCTTGTTATTGTCTGATTAAGCTCCTACTCAACCCAGACCTACCTAAAAATCTAACACCTGCCAACCTTCACTTTTTACTTTTGAGTTTATTACACTCGGATGCACACACACACACACACACACACACACATACACACACATACACACACACACACACACACACACACACATACACACACACGTGTGTACCCCAAGTTTCTCTCTGAACATCAGAATAACTCCTTTTTTATATTTTTCTTCTTATCCTCACATAGCTTATCTATTTCTGTGATACAATGTTACCTTCAAACCACTCCTCATTTGTAAGACACTTCTAATAGATAGACACATTCCGATCTATTCTCAACTGTGGGATCGGGTTACCTTAAACTAAGCCTTCTACATGCTTAAATATTCTACCTATCAGTTGGCATGATGAGCAGTGGCAATTATATTAGCGCCATTCCTGTTTGCTTGGTATTTGTAAAGCAAAGTATAAGTAAGGAATCCTCATTTATTCTTAATGCAATCTCACCTTAGAGGACATTCTTGGTCCACAGGTGATAAATGATGTCTATTGTCTTTTGTTGACTGTGCCTGTATGTCCTTTTGCACCGTATATATTTTTCTCGCATGTGTCATTACACTGTAAAACTATGAGTTCTTCTTAAAGCACCAAATTCAATCCTAATAATCCCTGTTTATATTGTACTGTTCTTAGTTATATAAATGTTACTGAAAGTGCTGGGGTTGGGGCCAGAGTCAAACAGAGTGAAAAGTTCCGACTCTGAAATCGTTTCACTAGACAAAACTCTTGTCTCACTTTAGCTGTAAGCATCGGCTGACTCACGTGGTGAAGGGACGTAGCTAGAGCAGAAATCATAATAAAAGGAATCTTATTACAGCCATTAAACAAGAGAAGGAAAACACAGGAGGGCTTTAATGCCTGGACATCTAAAATGCTTACGCAGTGAGAATATATTTGCTCATAAAGCTCTTTGATGGTGGCCCTGTCTGTTCCAACACAGCGCTGCTGTCTGTGTAAATAGCTGTGTATTGACCTCCCACCGCACAAGATTGAATGTATTTCCATAGGTGTCATTTGGTACCATTTTTGGTTTTTACAGGCCCCACTGGTCCGTAGTCCTTGTAACTACGGAGGCCCAGGAGTCTTGCCATTGCTGCTTAAGCGGTGGCCAACAATGGGCTCTTCCGACAGGGTTGACTATGAACTGCAGCCCCCTTCCTCACAGCAGCATGGAGCTCTGTTTGATGTGAAGTGATATATAATGTCTGCTGGACTGTCCCTCTCAGGTTACTTTCGAGTGCATGTTCCTGTCGCTATGTGTGATCTGTGTTTGTGAGTGTGTGGTTGTGAGGGGTAGGGGGGTAAACCTCAGTGCCAAAGCCTTTGGTGAATGAGGACTCCCCACACAATAAAAGAATGGTATTGCTTACTTCCTTAGCTATGTGTGGTTTGAAACTCAACACAGGTCTGCTCAGTTGAAAGCCTGGGGCCCTCTCATATTTATTCTGTATATTTATGAAAACCCCAATACTGTGGTGCCCTCTGAGTGAAGGAGGAGGCCATTTTTCAGCCAAGTTAATGCCCTTTGGTGGAGGATGTTGACTGCGCTGTTGGTTTGAATCAGTTACAGAACCATTAACCATTTTGCTGTGTGTCATCAGTTTTAAATTAAACAGTGTCACTATTCTTAGAACAAGTTGAGTGATCGTCCTCATTTCAAGATATCTTCCTTGAAGATAATCTGAAAAAGACGAACCACGTTGTCAAAGAGTGATCTCACTTGAACCGCGAACTGCAGTGCATCATCAGATGACTGTATCACAGGTTAATTCTCTGACATACAGTAGCTGGGCATTGTTTTAGTGTACATTTTCTTTTGCGATGTGTCCTGTCTTGTAAGATAACATTTGTTTTAAGGCAGGCAGAAGGATGTAGTGCCTTGTGTTTGAGTAGATCGGCTTACTTTGTGCTGAAGTATAGGGTTTAATAATCCGGCGATGGGATGAAAAAACATGTATAATCAAATCAAAATAAAAGCCCTCTGTGCCTCTGCTGTCATAGCAAATTCATGGGCTTTTGAAAAACCCGTTTTCCTCAAAGAGCTCCATTTTGGGGGTGAGTTAACCGCTTATCTCCCTGACTAGCTAATATTCATTGTGGTCACTGTGGAGAAGCAATGGCCTCAACTTTAACCGGAAACTTCAAAAGTGAAGCAATTACTATGCATGCTTTGAACATATCCTTTTCACAAAGTAACATTCCATTATTCCTCCTGCGCTACAACAACAAAAAGTAACAAGTAGGAAGTGAAATTGGATTCCTCTTTTGGTTCCTAAAACATCTGGTTTGGCCCTTGTTTTAAACAACTAGCATCCCCTCTGAGAATAACAGAAGGTTATGTGCCCTGTGAGTAGGTAACAAAATAATCATTTTCAAATGTTGCTCCTTTCGAATGTGATTTAATTACCATTCAACCTCTCAGTTGGACCACCGACCATCAAGGCAATTTTCCTCCAGACGTTTTCCTAACTATTCATTTATTTCTCCCCCACTGCTGCCTCTAAACCATTAGAAGTATACAGTAATTGCTTAAAATTGATCACTTGTTTTACAGAAGTCATATAAATCTCTCCTCTTGTCAAAGTATAATCGATGGGAGGAGGCGGTGTTGGGTGAGAAGAAGAGAGAGTATCTGTCAGATGGGCCTCAGTGCGTCTGCTACATGGAGATATTCTCATGTTCTGTGGTCGAGTTTGGCCACTGTCATTTCCGAGGAATTTCCTGCCATCTGTGTTCAATCGAAATCTCTCACAGATTTGGGATTCCATGTCAATATTGGGTGCTGGCTGAAGAGGACCGAAGGAGTATTGCGAGTTTTGTACCGACAGCCTTTTGGGCCAAAAGGAAAAGGCCATTGGTGCTGGGATGAGCTAACACAGCAAGACAGCATAGTATAGCAAATTATCTAAACAGCTGCACATGCATAGTAACCCACATCAAACCAATGAAGTTAGGGTGGACAGATAGCTCAGTTAGTAGCGCGGCCGGCTATGTATAGAGGTTTCCTCCTCGGCGCAGTGGGTCCAGGTTCAACTCCGACTGGTGGCCCTTTGCTGCATGTCATTCCCCCTTTCATATCTTCATCTGTCCAGTCAAAAATAAAGGCTGAAAATAACCCAAAAATATCATATGAAACTAAGTAAATTTTGGAATATGAATGGAATATCCGAATATGCAATTCTTGCTAATAATAAACATCATCATTAGAAAAAATAATCCAACTGACAGACCTTAGCAAACATTTATATATAAAAACAAACTTAACTCAATTTATAGTCAGTTTTTGGCTCATATGTATACACTATAGTGTGCATTTCTCATTGTTTCAATATTTAATAACTAAACAAACAAAAGAAACAAACAAACACTTAACATAATAGTCTCTGACTTTCCTTTATACCATCTGCATTAAAAAAGGGAAATTAGGATAAATAAAATTGCGCTATCGTGTCTCTTTTTTCGTTGATAATTCAACATGAAAATAAAGCCATCATCTCAAATGACCTCTGTTTGAAAAAAGTTATTTACATAACCCAGCCGTCCTCAACAATACAAATCTGTTGTGCTATTGTAGCAATTGTGACAAACAGCGCCATGCTTATGTTTGACAAATTGATCTGATTTCTCTACAGTTTCAGAGGGACGTCTGGTGTGTTTTGGTGCTACTTGAGCATGAACACGAACAAACTGAGGTCTATTGTTCAGAAGGGGAAAATGCAGTGTCTGCACTAAGTCATCATGCTTATTGTTTATAGCAGATTGATATACACTGGTTATTCTCATGAGTGAACACACACACAAGCACTCAGACACTGAGTCAAAAACGCAGACACTCAAAGTACTGTGCACACAGATACAGGATCTAAAACTTGTCAAATAAACACGGATTGCAAACATTTTGTTACACTATTTATATTTAGTTGTTGCAGGAAATAACTTGTTTTGGTTGAGAAATATACCAGTCTCACCTTTAACACGTTCTCTGAGGGTGTGGGGCTTGTCAGTCCTCTGGACTGGCATCGCTCTGCCAGTATTTACTGCTGCCTCCCCAGACAGAGCAGCCTCTTGTTTGGGTTTGAAGCACCTCCTGATCCCATGCCAAGGTTTCAGCACTGTTGGCCCAGCTCCGTGGCCGTGTTGTCACCAGCCCTATAAAGGTGTCTGTCACAAAGCCATGCGTCTCTGTCACGTCTGCCAGCCAAGTGCATCACGTCTTGACAGTCTGCCGGTCTGTCAAGTCAGTCCGTGGGCCTGACTGATGCTTTGTACACTGTTTGGCCTTTACAATTATGTGGCTTTTCTGTCAAATTATAGGATGTGGTTTGGCTGAGCACTCCTTGTAAAACTTTGTGATTGTCTGTGATTAATCCTGGCAGTGTACAGATTTATGGGCAAAATCTTGTTTTGACAGGGATTGTCATGATAGATTTGTGGCTGCTATTGGCTTTAAAGTGGTTTGTTGACTATGCACATTTTTGTTGTATTAAGAAATGTTCTAAAATAGTTGGACTTGAAGATAGAAGATGTGCTTATTTTTGTGACGATCAATCATTGCTACGGTGCTTTTTTATTGCCATTTCCAGATGTCCGTGTGCAAACATTGTCTTTCTGCACAATGCGATCTTTTCCTTGGATTTCCTGGTGATTAAGTCTGGGTTTCTGTATTTTTTCTCTTCAAATATACTCTTGTGGTTTATAGTTGCTAATGCTAATTACTCACTTCTGTTGATTCTGACATGTCCCTCTTATAGCTGTTAGAAACGCAAACACACAATAATTATTTAAAGACAGGCTTACTCTGAGTTTACACTTGCAAATGTAATAACTGAGACTGCTGTGACTGCATTTTTTCATTAGTTTGTAAAAGAGATGTGCAACATGAGCATTATGTGAAGATTTCAAAATTATACATCAACCCGTCAGAATATACACTCAGTGGCCAGTTTATTAGGTTTACCCGGCTAAAACTAGTCAACAAGAAGGTCGATTTAATACGAGGGAGACCTGTAATGTAATGTACTGTAATGTACAGTATAACGTATTCAAAATAATATGATGACAATAATAACAATTCAACAGTACAAACTACAGCCTCCAAAATGACCATAAAGTTGAATCAACACAGTCTCAACAATAACTGAAAATTATGAGCTTCATGAAGTTAGGAGGATTTGTTGCAGGTCTGTTGTTTTAGGCATTACCAGGGTCGTTTTAATAAACTGCCCACTCAATGTAAGTCTGTTATTTCTCCGGTGTTTACAACCACTGCATATTCAAACAAAGCTTTATTGAAAAGGACACAATGGCTGGAACAATATCCTAAATTGAAAAATGACAACATCAAAATGTAACTGTCTATAATCCACATATATGTGTGCCAGGTGACTGGCTTTATCAGGGGGAGGTCAGATGTTTTATTAAAACACGTTATCAGTTGTTGCATCCAAAGCTCTGCCAATGAATTTGAGTGAAATAACTAAAATAATAAATAATTTGCCTAAAGGGGAATCACATGCAACAAAGCTAATAATGAGTTTGTTGCACTAGAGGACACTCTGAAATTATGTGCTTTAAAATTCAAACAAAATCTTGTGTAATTTTTTATTATATTATGTTACTGACTGACTGATCTGAGCTTGAACCTATATTATCTGTAGCTCTTTGTCTTAAGACCATGCTTTTTCTCCCATTGATGTGGATCACCTGTTGATAGATTTGCTGTCAAAAGGTATGGCCTGGAGGGCATGACCAGTGACAAGGTGCTACCACCAGGTGGTGACATGCACAAGTGTAAAGTTTTAATTATGTTAATCAGGGAGTACAGCGGAGAAAAGGATTGGATGTGACGGTTGGTAAGAATTGACCAGTAATGAACACAGCCGTTCACTGCATCTTCATCTGTAGACTTTAGTGTGTGTGTGTGTGTGTATGTGTGTGTGTGTGTTTGTGTGTGTGAGAGAGAGAAAGATAGAGAGAGAAAGACACAAAGAAAGAAAGGCGTGTGCAGAGTCACATAATCCCACAACATTTTCTCCTGTGTTTTGGTTCTGACTTGCAGCGCCCCCTCTTTCAACCATGTGGTAAGGTGGTTGATCTTTTGGAGTCGGTGGGCACCGGGGTGGGTGGTGTGTGTTGCTGGGGTTGGGGATGGGAGTGTTGTTGGCTGCCAACTATTTGTTTGTGTTCATGACTGCGGTTAGCACTGCTCCATTTGAAAAGCCTGGTATTATGAGGACGCCGGCTTCCCACAACATGTGCCTTCTTTTCCAAAATGCAGGAGAGCTAATCATTTACCCACCGCTGCATTCATCAGTATGACTTAAAACCTTTGTAGCCACTTAGCATGAACAACCAGACGTATCCGCAAAGAGGTTTGCATTGACAACTGGGCTTATTTGTTATATGTACTAATGATTTCTTTAATCTCATAACTCTTTTGGAGTTGATGTGAACTCTTTTTGTGCTGTGCCCAGAAATAGTCAAAGCTTGGAGGTGGAGGCCTCTGGAGCCACATGAGTCCCTCTTCTTCACTAACCTTTTGTATTCAACTTTCTTGAAGCTAATCGGAGGTTATTGTGTGACCAAGCTGACCATGAGAAAACAGTGAGGAACAAGGATACCTGGATGAGAGCAGCTAAAATCAGCTAGAACAAATTAATTTTTAGCCTCATGAAGGTTCTCTTGTCTTCTGGTACTGGTAATCCTGCTACAAAAACATGGACATTTCTGTGCTCCAACTGTAATTTAATAGAGTTTTTCTTCTTCCCTCGCTCTGCACCTGCTTTAAGAGGAGCTTTCTCCGTAGACGTTGTTATTTTTCATTTACTTGTGCCCTCAGGTTTTTCAATCATACATCCATTACTAAGCAAACAAATAAGTTCCGGGCCTATGCCGCAGACACAAATATAGACATGAGTTATGAGATTCGGAGAAGCCGGGAAAGGCTTTGGACCCTAATACACAACATCTGTACCAGACAAGACACACAATCAGAGCATCCCTCTACAAAGTCTTGCAGACTTCTGTCACACACTTGTGTCTGTTGACCTGTCTCATGTTAAAAGAGAGGGAGGAGGAGAGGGGGAGACCAATGGCAAGTGGGGGTGTCTGGGCAAACGGGAATAAAATGATCATTATTAACTGTTTTGGTGCTGAATGTTATGATTTATGGTGCCAAAGTGGGGCCAGTTGAGGTGTCACATTGGATTTCCAGAGGCATCTGTCTTGCGGTTTTGGCAGCTTGTTGTACCTTGGGTTCAGATGTTGGGATCACACTCTTGACATCCCGTTTCCCTCTCCAGCACCACCCCCCCCCCCTTCTTTTAGCAGAGTACACCTCCGATCACTCCCCTTTCCTCTCCTTAAACCATCTTTCCATTGGCACATCTGCTTTTCATTGAGGCCTGCATGTCTCTGAAGACTTGAACGCATTAAACGCTGGCACAAGCACAGTCTCACTCTGGCACTTAACACAACGCTTAGGTGACTTAAAAGGGAGAGGCGAGAATTATAGAAAATGAAGTGTCACCGAAATAAAAAATCGCCCCAGATTACCACCAATTACACTTAATAATGCTGTCTATAACATCTGCTGATCAGATGGAGGATTGGTGTTGTCTGTAAAGAAGTAATGTCACCAGAAAGTGCGAGAAGGTGAGAGATTCATTGAGGGAGACAGTGACATCTTTAACTATGTGATAATGTAGTTTGATCTTAACTGTACAGACTTGAATGCTTTTATGGCAATGCAGTCATAACTGCATATCTTGGGATAATTACCATGTTGTTTCAGAGGGGTTAAGCTCTGCTAGATTGGAGACATGTGTCTGCTCAGCTTTATTAGTCATTTATTAGTCACTGAGGTCAGGGGAGAGTTTTTAGCCAAGGCACAACACTGCTGAACTTGAACATGACTCTGATCATCAGCCCCGAGGCAGCCTGAATAGGTGTACAATTACAGCAGACCCTAACTGGCCTTGATCCCTAATGGGAAATTCATCCAGTATGTGAAGCCTGTTCAACAATCAATGTAATCGCCGTCACAGTGACCGCAACTATCCACTAAAGAGTGAGTCGTGCCCCTAATTATCAGAATTATCGAGTGTGCATTCACTCAGTGTTCCTGTCTATTGTCTTATTTTTCAGCCTCCATGGTCACGGCGGCTGTATTAATCAGCAGGAGAATTTGAAAACACTTTACACTCAAGATCATTATGCATCTGAGTTTACCAGCGTTGAACGCTGTGTTCCCAGAGGATTTTGACTACAAGAAAGCATGACAAATGGATGACATCAGAGCAGCCATATTGCAGGGTGATTGGAACCTTGTTTTCCTCCACAACCTCAGCCAAAAATTAATCATACATGTCCCAAAACAAGTTCTCAAATAACCACGTATATCCCTTTATAATTGCAAACTTAAAGCATTACATGCATGTATTCATGTGCAATGGAGCATACAAACTGGTATACTGCTCCTTTAGTTTTAAGTTTACCTTCATCCTGCTGCAGTGATGCTCACTGAAAGGAACGTGCTACTTTAATTATACAGGAGAAGAGAGGAGGCATGGTGAGCAATAGATACCATGTGATGACATTTATGGGCCGGAAGATACCACTTTAGATGTAACAGAGTATTATTAGACATGTTATCAACGGGGATTGTTTCTTGCTCACAGTCCTTGTTCCAATAGTTTTTTTTTCTTTTTTCAAGGTGGTGTTTTAGGAGGCGAATAACAATAGAGTCCTTATTTGTGCCTAGTTGCTAATATCAGTGGCTGTTTGTGAGGACGAGCCAGAACATCTGTACATGGTCTCTCCACTGAGCACAACATTTGCCCCTGGTGCTTCTGGCACTACCCTACCTCTTTCTCTGTCTTTCTTTGTGCCTCTGCGTCCCTGCTCTCACGCCCTTGCAGCATCACTCCTAATTGGCCCCGATTGCTTGCAAATGTGTGTACATCAGAGTAGCATCCCACCCTGCTTGTTCTAAGGTGCTCACAAGAATTGAACAAAATAGTAAACTCCATTTCTGTAGATAATCTGCAGAGATTAACTTTAAATGTTTTTTTAATTATTGTACCTACAGATTGAGATCAATTTAAAAGTACCCTGTGGAGCTTTTGTGTGATGAAAGCATTTCCTCCATAGAACATTTGCAAAGGTGGAATTTAGGACTATTTTGAATCCTTCAAACCTTAAAACATCCATGTTAACTTGATAGCGTTCTATTTGTTCCCTACCGCATTGCTATGCTTCTTTGCACGTTACTGCCACCAACTGTTGATCCGTGAAATAGCGTGAAGCTGTCGGTAGGAATGCGTATCATGTCGTCCGTGAGCGAAGTTGCTGAAAACATTGCTGCATAGAGTTTCTACCACCGGTCAAAAAACACACAGCAACTTTAAATTTTTTCCTTTTTCAGGAAATTATTTTTTTAACAGCTCAAGTTTTGCCCAGAACATGACATGGAAAAAATTGAAATCCAAAGCCAAAGGAATGTAAAGTACGATGAGCACACAGCTGCTCAACAGACCACCCATAAGCTCTGCACAATCAAAAGAAGTCATCTCTCTCTCATACTCACTCACATTTACACATTAACACACACACACACAGACACAAACACACACACACACACACACATCATACCTGCTCTCACCTCCTGTCACTGCTGCTGGATATCTTACATTTCACCTCAGACCATGATGCTCTCTCTGGCTTCCACCTCCTGATCAAACTAGGCTCTGACACAATGAAATGTTCACCGCTGAATTACCATGGCACATTCACATGTAAACTGAATTTACTGTTGGGTCCCATCCAAGCCACCATATGTTGAGGAGCCTTTTTCCCCAAACGGAGCATGACGGATACTGTTAATGTAGCAAAGCTCTAAATCACCTTAGTGCTAACTTTCTGCAGCAAGACCTTTCGCACTCATTTGACACTCTGATTTTAATGTCCTGGGGACACTAAGAAGGTGTCTCTCGGATGGAGACACTTACAGTAGGTCCACTTGAGCTTTTGCAACACAATGCAAAACTCAGCATGAATGTTGGATATAGATTCACAGACAAGGGAGTCTTTTTTTAAGTACTTTCACCTGTTTGTATTTGAACGAGTAAAGCCATGCAAGGGTTTCCTTGACACTTGCTCATTGTCTCTCTCTAGACCAGTTGATGATTCTGCAACCAATTGCCATGCAAACGCCTAGATGCAATTAAAAAAGTGAAAGTCAGCTCACAAGCGGTAAAAAACAACAAATTTCTAATAAAGGAAGAAGTTCCACTCTTACGATACTTCAGGCTTCTGAACTGGTTGCAGTTCCACCAGACACAGGCAAGTGCTGAATGAATGGGACTCTATGGAGCTATACCCTTCAAAATCTACTTTCCTCAGGATATCATTTTTTGTCAAGTAATTTGAATCTTGCATTTAAAAGAGGAGACTAACACAATATACCCTGCTGGGTGTTTTTTAAAGTGTCTTTTTTGTTCTTAAGAGCCTTTAAAAATCTCATAGGCGTCATACACATCATACGGCCGGGGATGCTGCTTTACGGCAAGCTCTGAGTCACTTCCTTTTTTCTCTCTAGGCATCTACAACACAGCGAACAGGTTAGGCTCTCCCTGTCAATCCACGTGCTAGAAAGAGGTTTGTTAATGTTTTAAAGACCACGCCGACATATTCAGTCTGACATTCTGGCTCCGCTTCGGATGCCATCAAGCGGGATCTCCGGTCGTAATCAGTCCTTCACTGACCAATCAGCATTCATCAAACAAGACAAATTTAGCCGTTTAGCTCCATAGACTCCCATTCATTTTTCACTCGCCTGCAATCACCCCCAGTGGAACTCTAGTGGAACTGCAACCAGAATTGTTATAATGGGGCTTAATAGGGAGTAAACAGGCTTTCCGTAAACGGGCTTTGCTTATATACTTCTCTTACTTATGTTCACTATGAGCATGTATGCTTCAGTATGAGTGATGATACCAACTAAGGTTGGGTATTATTTAAAAATATTCAAGACTAGTGTGGATATGATACCTGACTTTTATCAATACTGTATTTCAGAAATATAAATACAGTTTTTTACCAAACCCTTTTAATGTAATTTCATTTATATTTAAGACATAAAAGGTTCTAAATGATGTTGTCTAAACACAAACAGCTGTACAAGAAGTTTGCCTGTATAAAACAGTCTAAAAGCAAAATGTGTATTTTAATCAGGAACCATCTGATCTTGAGTCATACATGAGTAAACAGAAGATTGGGAATCTAACAAGAATTGGTACGTGATTTGGTACAAATTTTGGAAGTTGGTACTAAAAATTATTGATTATATTAATAAGCTCAGTGCAACCTCTGTTCAATGATTTCTGGCAGTGAAGACTCTTTCTAGTGATATTTCCCAAAAAATCTATCTGCAGACGGGTAATCAATGCTCTGGGATAATTCGTGTCTTCTCTCTATGTCTAACTCATCTACACGGTGGGTTTTCCTGGCAAACATCTAATCTGTATTGTGAAAGAGCGCTTTGAAAGAGCATTGTCTCATAATTTGGGTTACATTTACCGGGCTGCCTGGTGTGGGTCTTTGTTTTATATGGTGGTGACTATGATATGTGTGTGAGAGAGAGCATGTGCATTCAGTCAAGGCCTTGTTGACCAACTGCCAGGATATCCAGTGATTTGTAATGACGATATTTTTATGTGGTTGTTTGTGCTTTTGTGTGCATGCATATGGACAGTTAGGGCCTAATTAAGACATCTCTGATGATGTTGGTCATCTCTATCCTGACTCATGTCACTTCTGGCCATCCTGATTGAATTACTCCTGACTTGAGGCAGAGGAACACTTGGCTTCCCATCAACGGGCCTTGAAACCTTCATAGAGAAACAAAGTTGTATACGCTCAGCCAACAAGCAGTGAAAAAAGTAAAACAAAAAAGACCAAACAATCCAGAATATGATAAACAGAATGATTTGTATGCTTGAAAACAGACCAGAGCTGAAAGACATTTAGCCTTTTGTTAACAGCTTTGAGTGAAACCAGCGCTGTTCCTACGGTCCCCTGGCGATACTTGACTGTTTGCGTTGCTCGCTTTGCCTTTTCTTTACTTCTTTGTGTTTCAGCCATGACCCGCGACAAGACAAATGCAGAGGAGACTAAGGATACATCCACTGTAGGAGGGATATGTGAAAAGATGTTACTTAAGTTGAGAATAGCATGACTCACAAAATTCCCTTGTTTTCTCTTGTCTTTTGTTCGTCCTTGTAACCTTTTTCCCATATTCTAAAACACTAACCCCTCTTTCTTTCTTCTACTGTTTACTCTCCCTCTCCATCTGTTACTCATGTTGTAAAATCTTTCTCCTTTGTTAGTCTTTTTTCCTTTTTCATCTGTAGCCCAAACCCCTTATTTTTGCTGAATATTTCCCTCACTATTTTCATTTTTATTTTTACCCCATACATCCTTTTCATTCCCTTCCAATACCTTTTTATTTGTTTTCTCTTGCATACAGAGTGCTTGTGTGACTTTATTAATAAGGGATCATGGTGTGTGATAACATTGTCAATAACATCATAAGAAGCAAATTGAATTTGAGAAATTGAGTTAGGAAAGTTGGAACAGGGGACGCGTGGTTGCCTACGCAAGATTGTGTGGGGATATCGGCTTACCCGTCAGAAATGTTTCCTCATACATTGAGTTCTTCCTTTGTTCACTTTCATCTCTCTCTTTCTTATTTTATTATGTCTTTTGTTCCCTTTCATGAAAACGTTATTTCTTCTCAAATAGTCAGGTTGGAATGATAAAAAACCTATGACTAAAGAAAATTCTTAAAAATGTGCTTAGTTGTATAGTTCTTGAGCCTGAGGAATAACAACAACAAAAAAGAACATTTTAATTTAGTAACCCATTGTGCAGATATATGACACATTCATTTGTTCCTTCCTTCCTTCGCCCAGTTTTTTGTTTTTGTTGCATGAATCTCTGAAGAAGCAGGAAAAACATCTTTAGGAATCTGACTTAGCACTTCCAGATGAAATCCCTGAGGACTTACATCACACTTTAATTGCAAGGTTGTTCTTTTACAAAATGTGTAATTTACCAAATAATAAATTAAATTAATGAGGTCAACACATTTTCACAAAAGGATTGATGCAAAGAATTAGAACTGGTGGTAAATTTAAATCGACAGGATGTCATTTTAATTCTTGATTACACTTTTATTGGCTGGATATTCCGGACAAATTAATTTCAGTTTGTTTTTCCCCCCAAAATGGACGCATCTCTATTTGGAATACAATTCCTCAATTAGTCCAGCAATAATATTTAGCAATAAATCTTTCCAACGTTATTCTTAGTGTCACCAGTTGGGCTTTGCCAAAGAGCTCTCCATATATCACTAGATACCACAGTTGTGGCAGCCAACGATTAATCCTCAAGAGAATACTCATAATCTAATAGGATTTCAACATGTCACTGATGGCATGGATCCCACTATAAACTGAGTATTTTTCCAGAGCAGTCAGTAAATCACTGGGTCCACTCTGCTAAGCCAGTTTTTAATTTTAGACTGACATTGGATCACTGCTAAGCTTCACAAATCAGAGGATTTAGCCAGTTTAGTGATATTCTTTCTGCTCTTCTTTCAGTGAATGGTGCCTACTGCTCAAAGGATTTAGACATTGAGCTAGGGGACGCTGAGGGCACCCTGATGCGATGTGGGCAGAGCCTACCACTACTGGTGGGGGGTCATTTAGGGGGGCTTTATTCCCAGAGCCTCCACTGCGACAGACCTACACCCGACCTCAGTCTGCAGGACGGCCCCCACCAAGACACCAGGTAAACTGTCACTATCATTGCCGTTATGTAACAATTTTGTTCCTGTTCCAGTTTGGAATTTTTCCGGTTGGGTATAGTATTACTAACAATATGCAGGTACAGTGTGTTTATCATTATCTTTGCTATTGTGCACCAGCCGTACACATATGTTGCTGAAAGCTTTACACAGTCTCACCGATGAGGTCCAAAGTACAACATTTATGTTATGCTAATGGGATTCTTCTGTTGTGTAATTTTTGACCACTGTTGGTCAAGTCAGAAAGAATATCCCGTACAGTTCTTTTTTGTTGGGTTCTTTTCCCTCCTCATCCATCAAAGTGCTTCTGGACAGCCATTCACTTCTCTCATAGTGTCTCTCAATATTTTCACTATAGCCAAACAGGAAATGGTGCTCCTGAATAGAAAGACAGAGGAGGGGGTCAAATATAACGATGACAAAGTCAATCCTAGCTAGCGTTAGCTATGTTTTTCCCCCAGCATGCTAACGGGAAAGGACAAAGACGATTCCTTCATGAGACAGCCCGGAGAAAAGAGAGCTCTTCTCACATCACTCAGGGGCTTTGGACAAAATCCATAATGAGCCAACTGACAGGAATGATTATGTAGGAGATCACAGCAACGCATGGAGAAATTTGACCTGGGTCCCCCATTCAGCAGGGCAAAGATTCCCACCATAATACACAGTATTGTAAAAGGTGACCCTTCACAGGCTGTAATTATGCCACCACAACAGGTGACTCCCTATTTATCCCCAATGTAGGGTTGGGTTTAACCCCTTTATGTCATCAAAGCCTGTCAGAAGGACACACTAGCCAGTGGCCTCTCAGTCTCAGTAGCCATCCATCCATCCCCCCCTCTCTATTCTTAGTCATAAATGCCCATTCATATCCCTTCACTACCAGGAGATCCACTTTCATTTATTCATAAAAATACTTTGGATCATCAGCAGTGGATATTACCCCGTTATTAACATCAATGTTAATGTATGTTTCATAACTTACAATGAATGAGAGACTTGGTTGAAATATAAATTGAGGTCAGTGGGACTCATTTAGAATGACATGGTTTTAATGTGAACTGAGAGATTGGAGGAGGGGTAAGCAAACAGGAGACTAAACTCTGACAGTGCTCCTGGTGGAAAGGATAAACCAGCCAGTATCTGTCATCAGCCGGTGAGCTAATGGCGCTCATATTCCTCTTTGTGTGATTTTCTCCTCGCAGATCCTCCTCTGCCTTCCAGAGGACCCTGTCGGGGGCCTCACCCAGCCTGGGCTGCAGCAATGCCAACGGGGCTCGCTCGTCTCTCTGTTACCCAATCAAACAGGAGAGCTCAATGGGCTACAAGATCTCCAACACAGCGTCTGGGGGCCACAGCACGTCTCAGCCCGGGTTTCCAAACTGTAGGGCAGGCCAAGTCTTGGGGATGACAAGAGACGAGATAGTTGGAGCGCCTCATGTTAGCAACAGCGGTAGTGGCGTATGCACAGTGAGCGATGTAGGCAGTGCTGTGTCGGGGGACACAGTGCAACCGTTTAATAATGAAGGTGGCTCCTCCCCACTGGCTTTGTCCCCAACTGGCTCCCGTCATTCAGCGCGGCTGCTCAGTGCTAGCAGTCTGAGGAGACACTGCCTGTCCCTGGCCTCACAGTCCACCGCCGCTGGCAGCGTTGCTGCCACAGGTTCCCCGTCGACTACTGGCACTACTTCCGAGGAGATCAATATCACCGCCATCATCTGCTCCTCCTCCCAAATGTCGATGGTTGCCTGCGTCAACGGTTTCCGCACTAACCTCTCGCCCAGCCACGCCAGCAGTGCCGGCTTCTGCTCCTCTTCCTCCTCCTCTTCTACATCCCCACCCTCTAACTCCTGCTCACGGGAAGCCCCCCAGAGGCCCCCACCTCACGGCAGCCCCCAGCAGGCCACACTACAGGAGAGCTGTCAGCTATCCTCACCTGCCACCTGCCTGCTGTCCCTCTCCTCCTCCTCCTCCTCATCCTCCTCTTCAGTGTCATCAGTGGAGCCGGAGCAGGGCCAAGGGCAGAGCCAGGGGCTGTGTGAGGAGCGGGGCTCCATGCTGCAGGGGCGTGGGGCTGGAGGAACAGCCGGGGGAGGTGTGGGAGGAGGAGGAGGAGGCTCGGACGGGTTGGGGTTACTGATGAGCGGGGCCCTGTTGTCTGGGATGCTGCATTTGGGGCCTGAAGCCGGGGCAATCCTGGATGGGGGCCAAAGATCAGGGGCTGCCCTCAAACAGGAGCCCCTGGACGATTTTTCTCCCAGCGAAGATGAACTCTTTCAGCACCACTATCATCATCACCATCACTTGAGTGGTCGTAGTGGGCACCTTTGTCAGCCCCACCACCCCTCTCGCCCTGCTATGCCTCCACCCTACCACTTGCACCAATACGTGGGGCCCAGTCCTGGGGGCCTGCTGCACCACCAAAACCAGCAAACAGCACCAACCTCTTCCCTGGGACTCAAACCGACCTCTGGAGGCCCTCCTGGGTCTCACTCAGCCCCAGAGCGAGAAGAAGTCGGAGGAGGATCACTGGTCGATAAGCAGGTGTGTCGCTGGATTGACTGCAGTGCTGCGTACGAGCAGCAGGAGGAGCTTGTGAGGCACATTGAGAAGGTCCACATTGACCAGCGCAAAGGTGAGGACTTCACCTGTTTCTGGGCCGGCTGCATTCGCCGCTACAAGCCTTTCAACGCCCGCTACAAGCTGCTCATTCACATGAGAGTCCACTCCGGAGAGAAACCTAACAAGTGTATGGTGAGTCATCATGATTCTGTCAAATTATCCAAACAACACTTGCCAGGCCCCCAAAAACTAGTGTCATAGACAAATACAGCCAACCACTATTCTTCAAAATCCCCTCATAGTCAGTTGTCTTACTTTTACTAATCTTTGCTTTGTTTTGGAAAATATTAGGTTGTAATTATTGGTTTAATATGAGTGTAGTTTGTTCCATAATTGCAACCATCTGTTGAATTAAACACAAGCACATATTACAGTCCCTCAAGATGGTTTATAATACATGTCCATTGTGTCCAAAGACAAGACTGGACTTGCTTCACTGCTGATTACTTTTCAACAGAAACCTTTATTTTGTTTTGGTTGAGAAACAGTTATGATTATAATGCTTGTGTTTTTAGTGGAAGGTTTTTTTTTCTCCTCTGAAGATGTGAGCTGCTGTAAGAGCAGCACTACCTCGTCAGTATAAATAGATTTGTGGTTGTATTCTTTACAGGTAAGGCTCCAATTCCACAAGTCAACACACTAATCAATGTCAAGCTGTCACTCCCCCGCGTCCCTTAGCAAATGGAAAAAGCCCTCCAACCTTAAGAATGATTTAGTCCAAATACACAATTAGTCCACAATTTGTGTAGGGAGAAGCCATGTTTATTTTCACGAGCACTCTGTTTTTTGAGACGGGATTCAGATCATGAAAAGCCAACACATATGGTTAACATAACCAAACAATGCCTACACTTGATCCTTTTAAATGGGAGCTTTAAATGTTTAGCTGTCCCACAAGTATTAAGTGAGTTGGCTTCATATCCAAGCCAAACATGAGGAGAAATGTAGTAGTCTGGAGAAGGGAGCCACAGAGGGATAGTCGGTAACATTTGCTAGTCTTGCTCAATTCATGGCTTCACCCAAAGCCCCTGTCAGAAGTGGTCCTCTTCAAATTCAGGAACCCATCCAAATCCTAATTATTGAAAAACGTGAGTGTGCAATATTGCTACAACACCTGTTTTATCTCCAGGCTTCTTTTTTTAAGAAATAAATACTGGTCTTGTTTATTTTTCTAAGCAACAGTGGCTTGTAAAATTAGCTGAGGTGAGGGTCTGTTAATAGAAAGTTGTATTTGGCAGTTTTCTGTGGAGCTGTATTAGTAATTCAAGTTGATTCTGACTAATTCTGATACTTGTTAGTGCACTATGAGCTGAACGCCGATTGAAGCCAAAAAGACACAAACTCAAACTGTTGCTGCTGTTCTCCCTACTTTGCGTCACTCCCGTATATTTGTGTATCTGCTTCCTTGGCTCAATGTGGGCCAAAAATTTGGAAGTAACTTTCTGCATTGTACATTTCCCAACTGTTAATTCTACATTAGGAGTGTTGTGTTAAAGGCTTTCATCCGTCTTTTTTTTATTTGCGTCGTCATTGTTGATGCTCTTTGGAGCGCTGTGTGGGGACTGTACTCACATTTGGGTCACACACAGAAAATAGACACTGAGTGAATGTTTGTATATGTATACGTTGTAGGTGTATACATGAATGTGTCACTGTGAAGGTTTGTGTATGTGTGTGTTTTTGGAGATGTTTACCATATGTGAGCGCTGCAACAATTCGGCTCAGTGTGGACGAGCCACTGGATTCTGTCTGCGGACATGAGGCACTATGAAACTCTGCTACACAACCTAACCTTCCGATTACCCTCATTTGAAGCACGCACACACGCGCGCACACACACACACACACACACACACACACACACACACACACACACACACACATACACACATACATTCACAGCCATGCAGTAATGGGAAAATGGGGATATTGTTTCCATTCATTCTCACAATAGGAAGTATTGATTCTGTGTACAGTATGTTGGGTTGTAACACTCCAGCTTTACTGACAGAACATAAACATAACTGTGAAATGTTTTCAAGCTTGAATCAACACATCTAATCAGCAGCGATGGAATCTATGTTGATCTAGGACTTCAGCAGATAAACTTGAAGGGACAGAGAAAATAAACACACTCTCTATGTGTATTTGTAGCTGTGTTTGTGTTTGTATATTGCCTATACGGATTTAAGTAAGCGCTATATACATACAGGAAACCTAGTGTCTCTGTGCATTGAAAGGGCCTGCATGCACATGTATTTTAGTTTTGTCTATCCCAAATCTTTTTTTTTTCTGAGCTTGTGTGCTTTTTGGCCACAAGCACTGATGCCTCTTGTGTTTGTTGTGCTCATGCAATAGACAAAGGTATTCAAGAATTTTAGCAATTTGTATAGAGGAAGCATATGAGACATTCTGTTTGGGACCAAATGCTGTAGAAAAGCCATAGCTGATCCCTTTATTATCTTTCCAGCAGGCGCTCATGAAACAGAGCTCTCCTCACATCCAAACGTAACACATTTCTCTCCTTTTTCTCCCTCTCCCTTTCTCTCTCGCACCTCTCTATATACATATACTATATCTCTTTTTCTTCACACAGCTGCACAGCATTTGCTTCATGCTGCGCCTTGGCAGGAAAAAGTCATTATCACAAGTTGTACCCCGACCCCTGCATCAGCCTGTCACAGTCTGTACCTTGCTAATATTTTTAAGAAATTCTGCATTTAAAAAAGTCAGTTCCTTCCATATGTAAATGGCTAAGTTTGTGGCTCTTTAAAAGTTCTGCTACCTTTTAGAAAATAAGTTTGGTTCTCCCTCTCCCGCCAATTAAAGCTAGCCCTGGGCTGTTGTGTAGGGCAGGCAAGCACTGAGGATACACGGGCGAGAAGGAAACAACATAATCTCTCTGCAATATCCTGTTGTGTTTCATGCCTAGTTCACTTGTTGTTTTAGTTTATTACATTTTTTTCCTGTCTGCATAAATATTAAAAATATATCCAGCAAGAGTAGACCTGACATGGTCCCAGACTTTTATATTGTTCTGCTTTGTCAGAGGCCGGCCCCGCGGATTTGAAGTGTCTGAACACTAGTCTGTGAGCTATGAAGGTCAGAAAATATCCTCTTAAACCATGAAGCTCTCTGAGTGTTTACATGGCAGGGGCAGCAGTACAGCGTTGTGCTTTGTGTTTATTTGGTTTCTTTGGCAAAGGGTTTTTGGTCAAATTTGTTTTGAACTATTTAATACAACAGTATGCTGTTTATGTTATTAGAGAAGGCTATGTTGTTGTGGGGTAAAATGGTTCTAGTCATAAAACCTGATTCATTTACATGCATAATTTAAAAGTTAGTCTTTTGGAGAAATAAAGCATTTTGAATTAAGAATGATGTACTGTGAATGACAAAGGTAGTTTTGTTAAGACGCTTTTGGCTTTGATACAATACTAAGGCTTCATTTAAAGTTTTATTTTTGCACCTGGCTGAAAAGAAATGCTTCTTAAGTTTAATGTAATTAAAGTAAGGTGATTGAGAGGTGAACATTTTGCAGCATGTCGATGTTAATTTACAGTATAATTGTCTTTTTTTATTTGATTAAAGTTCCTAATTCCTTCTCCCAGGGTTCACACCATTAATGGGATGTAATTGACAAATTATTTAAAAGCAAAAGTAAATTGCTCCACAAAAGGGTAGATTTACATACTTTAGTCTTACTCATATGTACAGAGAGCCACCCGCCCCTTTCACAATGATAAAACACAGCCGGCATTGGCTGCTTAATGGGACCCTGTCCAAACACACATACACACACAAACGCACGCAAACACACACACACACACACACAAACACAAACACACAAACACAGACAAACACCAAAACACTCACTAACACACTCAGTCAACCACTTGTTGAAGGAAAGTTGGATGTTAAGGCCTGCTGGAAAAAATCGCAGATCATGGAATTTCCTCTTTTTTCACCGGTGTGAAACCAGCAAACATATATATTTAGATTTAATAGACTGAATTTTGGAGGAGAGTGGCAAAATCCCTCGGCAGCATACGTATAGACATGGAGCGTGGGCCGGTGCCAAGATGGCGTGTGTTTTCAGGGGTAAATGGAGTCTTTTGTGAGCAATCAGCTCAGACGAGTAGATGAAACAGGGAGTGCCATTAGCTAATTAAAACTGAGGTTCAGCACATGACCCGACTTTTCCTCTGAATGCTGCCTGAAACTGGAGCCGTCTGGGTACTGGGTGTGGGTGGCGAGTGACGTTGATATTAATGTGTTTGTAGCCGTATGAGCCATTGACACTCTGGCCTGTCTGGACAACTGACAGGCCACAATCTCAGAGTCTAGCTTCTGAACCACGAGGCCCAACATAACCTGTAGTGAAGACGTGTTGAGCTCAGTTTGGTGTAGAAGATCCCAAAGCAATTCTAAAGAGACTACTTAAAGAGGCTCAGACAGACACACAATTGTTATTTCTGCAAAATGTTGGTATTTCAGAAGCTAGTGAAACTAAATGCTAACAATTCTTCTCAGTCCTTACAGTAGCGTGTAAAAACATACAAAATCTCCACATTTACAGTCACTATGTTTTACACCCAACAGCAACAACATGCTAACATTCAAACTGACCCGAGGAACTCAGGCATGCACGGAAACCAAATTACCAACACAAAATTCTAAATCGGCAAGGCTAACTGGTTCCTCGGGCTATACACATATTTACTCCAGTGTACTGTGAGAGGAGAGGTCTGTAAATGGCTCACTGAATGTAATCAGGGACAACAGACGAGATTTAGCATGTCAGACGTAACTGCATGCTTCAGAAAGAGAGCTCCTAAACGCAATTTAGTTGGCACAAATTCAAAAAGCTAATCAGGTCCAAATAAAGACCTGTCAGAGATCAACTTATGGCACCTTATCTGAAGGTCCTGTGCCTCTCCTATGCATTCATTTTTTTAGAATGAACTTTGTCAGTCATTCCCCAGACAAATGAGTTCATCAGGTAGCTAGATAGTGACATTTTTTTCACCAAACCCAAAACCGCATTCTTTGGTTATCCTCTGTCTTCCTGTCAGGTGTGCTGTGCTGCTTTGCAGTTTGGTCGTTATGCTAATAGTAACACAACACAGTCCACATGTGATATTTGTATGATGAAACTGCTGGCGGAGGGGCTCTGCGACTGATGGTTTGGCATACGAATGCAAGCCCTGGATAGATGGATCTTGCTTGTTTTCCTTGTTGACTTGGCCAGGCCAACTTCTTGTCAGGCCAAAAAAAAAGCTTTCCAGTCAATCTTTTGCAGTAATGTAGTCAAGTGTTCTCCAACACCACCCCCACCACCCTCTTTCTTTCTCTCCCACTAGCTATCATTTAGAATCTGAATTTAGGACCGCTTTGATAGATTTAACACTCACTGCTGCTACTGCACCCTCTGAATCTTTTTAGCTAGACACTGAAACACTCTGATTCAAGTGAATACTGATGTAACTGATGTTTTTTGTCATTGTCATTACATATAATACTACTACTACCACTACTACTACTACTACTACTACTACTACTAATAATAATAATAATAATAATAATACGTTTAATTTGTATAGTGCTTTTCAAGGACCCAAAGTCGCTTTCCAGGGTAGAAAACAAAACAAGATCCAGGCACAGATATAAAGGGAGGGGGGGGGGGGGGCGTGGGGATACGGATAGGCAGAGGTGAAGAGATGGGTCCTGAGGCGGGACTGGAAGATGGTGAGGAACTCAGAGTCATCCGTCTCTTTGGGGTGGGATTTTGTCCCCGAACTGCGGAGGTTGGACTTGGGGATGGAGAGAAGACCAGCTGAGGTGGATCTGAGGGACCGTGAGGGTTGGTGGGGGGAGAGGAGGTCAGTGAGGTATGAGGGGGCCAGAGGGTGGAGGGCTTATGTAGAATTCTGACAGAATTATTCCATGATGCTATTCATTGACTGAGTATCCTTGGGATGTATTGTACATAATATTAACCTTGTGATGTGTTAGGATATAGTTAAACAATTAAAACATAATCAAAATATGACTCAAATGAAGTGAAATAAAAAACAATATGTTTAATTAGTCATCATTTCATTTCGTTATAAATTCTGATCAAATTCTTTGTATGTCTGTTGTTGACATGAACAGTCATGTCATGTCATCATTAAAAAGAGTGACCCTTTTAACAGGGAAAGTGAGTATTTATCCTCACAATCAAACTATTGATCTGAAAGGCAAAAGTAAATAAAAAGTTACAAAGAAAAATAAACATATAATAATATAATAATAACAAAGAATTTAAGCCTTGTGCTTTGATAGATTAAAAATATGTCATTTCTATTCATTTAGAATGCTAACACTGAATGTTAGCATTGTTCAAACATTCAAGCTTAACAATATTTTGGAATTTTAAGACCTTTAATGTTTTATATTTTTAACTCAGTTAGTTCAGTTGCTCTATCTTCCTCAGTCTGTATGATGCACATCATCATCAATAGGTTTTTAGTAGGTTTTCATTGAAAGTGACAAAATTAGGATTTCTGCATGAGAATTTTTTTGGCATATGCACTGGGTAATTGTTGCTTTAGAAATACAGCATAATATTGGTATAACATGCACATTATAAGCAGTGGAGCATTTCTTAAAACATTGTACACTGCTACAATGAATTCAAGTTATAACAGGTCTGTAGCTACCTTGCCTTCAGCTTCTAACCAGGTATCAAAGCATGCAGGATTTACTACATGTGATACACTATAATTGCATTTGTCTGGAATGCAGTATTTTGAGTTGTCCTATTTCCTTAACATTTAATCACGCTCTTGTATCGGAAACCTGAAGACTCAGGGCTGGGGCTGGTTATACGCTGCACAGAGATTGTGTCATAATTGTGTCCCATCCAAAACCTTAATCAGTTTAACCTCTCTACTGAGCCAGATCAGTTTACTAATACATCGGATAGAAGACGCCGGGGTGGGTCTCCGTCATGTTCAGGGGGCTGCTGCAGGGATGCAAACCCAGTTTATGCAGAACAGAGAGGGAGGATGGATGGATGGATGGATGGATGGATGGATGGAGAAGAGCCGTGGGATCCTCTTCTTAGGTCAAGGGCCTAGGCACCCAGTTCATGGGCCTTTTTAGACTCCCTTCTAAACCAAGTCTTTCCTGGTTTAGTGCTCAATAGTAGTGATCTTTGGCTGTATGTCGTCATGGATCATGTGCATTGTGGAGGTGTGCTTAACTGTTTCTTTGCTACAGTCAAACAGATAAATATAGCCAAAGCATATTTGTGGCATTTTACGGGGCAAATACATAACAGGCCCTTTCTCCTCTGAGGCTACCATCTTCTCCCACTCCTCCCATTCACACACTGGCCTTGTTTTGTGCCCAAGCACAATTTGTGCCACAGTGGCCACTCCGCAAACATATCCACCGAACTGGTCAGTTGGTGGTGTGTGTGCTGTGTGTGTTGAACAGAGGTAAATCTCTTAGAGCATCCAGATGTTTGTTTTTGTTTTTTGCTGACTTGTCAATGTGACAGAGGACACTGCATAGAAGCGAGTCCAGTGCAACATCTATCCCTGGCCGGCTTTACATCGCCCACCAAACAAGCAAACAAGAAAGACATTTATACACACCGGGACCACTTCTGCCTCAGGGCCACGCCACAACCCAAGACGACAGTATCCCTCCACCCAGCCAGACCCACGCTGCACCACACCAGACTAGGCTAAACCTGCAGCTAATACATACGAGTTGCTACTGTGCAAAATCAACCCTAAGAGAAGTATGGATAAATGATGTAGCGAAAGACGTGTTTACGTTTAGGGTGTCAAGTTTAAATTATGCACTGCGGCGTTCTGTGGTTAGTGTGCCAGGTTTAATTTGAATGTTTGAGAAAAGAAGTGAAGGGTGCGAGAAACGGAGCCAGACAGGCAATTCAGCTCCACTGATGTCATACCAAAAAAAAAGACACTTTTGCCCAGAATTCATCACAAGGCATTATGCATGACAAGTGATTTGGTATGCACTGAATGCGGACTTGAGAGCATTTTTGAAGCATCAGCGCAGTCATTGCACACACAACTCAAGTGTTTGTTACAATTTGACCAAGCTTTCCAAGCTGAGACCTGTGTGTGTTTACACTGTCAAGACCTTCAGTGTGTTTTCAAATGCCCACCAGAGGGTGAGAGGATGAAAAGAGATCCAAATGGAAAGATCCAAGTAGAATATTGAGGCGTGGATTGTGGTGTTAAATGGCACATATATCAAAACAGTCAGTCTTCACCAAAACCACATCAACTATAATGATTGATAATGAGAGAAGGGGGGGGGGATTAAAGAGAGACAGAGGCACAGAATTTATGATCTGTCGCAGTGGGACAGATCAGAACACAATACACAGAATGATCCAATTACCTTATTTTACAAAGACTGATATTTAAGTTGGGATTTACCTCTCACCGTAGAGGTTTACAACCCAATGATCTCTAACTAGCTCCAGAAAGAAGCCCTTTCGCTTTCTGTTCGCTTTAAAAACATCTGTTTCACATTCAGTCTTTTCAGCTTTGGAATTGGTTTAACATTGATGTAAAAAGGTTTATGCGGGGTTTACAACCAGATTGGTTCAGTTATTCAGGCCGAATTACAGTAGAAGTCAGAAGCCTTTAAGTCAGAGCATATCTTTTTATTTTTCCTCTGTTCTTCCAGTTTTTCATAACAGCGATCTTTTTATACTGTGTCACGCAGCAGCTGTCATTTAGATCACACTGCATCTTTGTCAGGGGCAAAACAAACAAAACATCAGTATAACCAGTATGCCAATTTTATTCAGAAAGGAATTAAGCCAAGAAATATAGATTGGGTCATGCATGACTTAAAGTACAGGCAGGAAATGCGTATTGTATATGGGGGAAATGGTGTCTTGTGATATGCCTGCATTCTAAATGACATGTTGTGTGGGAGTACCAGGCTGGGACTTTGACATGTAACATAAACATATGTCTGTTGAGAAAATTTGAAGGAAATATTACACAAATATGAAAAAGTTTACCAAAGAACACTGTGACTTGGGATTTTTGCCGTTGGCGGGTTGCTTAAGTCCATCATAATTGCACAGGAATGGGGAGTGGTTTTGTACTCAAACCAATGTGTTTTCCTATAGGACAGAGGGCACAGGCGTGGTAGTGTGGACTGAATTATTGAATATAAATTTTGAGCCATATACTGAAATGTGGTCAATTGATTTATTGAAATGTGAATGAAAGGTGATGTGCGCGCTGAAAACGCCTGAGGCGTGATTTGACTTGTCACACTCGATATCCAGCACAGTCTGATACATTGCAACCAGCCATATCCACATAACTGGAAACTGGACCCTGAAACCCGCAGAGAGCAGAAAAGAACACAACCTTGGCATGCTGAGGAGTGAACAAATCTAGGGGCACCGTTGCACCACATTTCTTGGGCAGCCGCTTTTTTACCCACAAAGCTTTGTGGTCTGGTTTTCCTCCAGAGGGTTGCACAAACATACTCTCTTCCCCTGCACCCTGCTTGAGTCCTAATGCTGGTGTTGATCACAATGCCATGTTGACCTATTGTTTAATTTTGCCGGCATGTTTTCTGTCTGAATACTATAGTGCTTCTGGCATTAAGGTATTTGGCTTGGCAACATACTGCGCTTCTGCACTGTTTATTTGTTATCACGTCAGAGTTATAGAGTCGCCCAGTGTATGCTACAGTAGGTCTTTCGACAGCTGTGTCAACTCTTGCCTTGTGTGGACAACGAATGGTTTGCCAAAAAGGGAGAAGGGCTTTTTATTTCTTTACCTAACAAGTCTCTATGACAAAGGATCACTGTGGTATTCATTTTGTCAGGTTGTTGTCACACAAGAATTTTCTACAAGCTTAATAGAATCATTCTGTCACAAGAATTTGAAGTCAGAAGGCAAGTTTGAAAAATACATCCACCTTATCATCTGAAATCCAAAATGGGAAAGCAACAGTGTTCCTGTTTGCATTTAACTGAAACAAAAACTGTGTACATTAAACACTGTCACTCCATTAGATAACAGCTACTGGTAATACGCTTTGCTTTTCTGGATTGATACTGGTATTCAATGATGTTTTTTTTTTTTTAATTCATGGATGTTATTAAGGTGTTGTCAGAGCAAGCTTTCTAGACCTGTGGCAATGTGAAAATTTCTTCATGTCAGCAGCCTCAATAGACCAAAAATTAAATGCAATCACAAGACATGTTTTATCTTGAATCAGTAACGTAACACATTTTCTTCTAGTTTGGGCAAATTTCACTCTGGGAAACTAAGGACATTACAGTAGAAGTAAACAAGGCAGATCAAGGTAAAGAGCCCTTTCCTTTCTTGCGATTAAGAGCTGACAGCATGAACGTATGCCCAGTACAGCTTCCGTCATATGTTATAGTCAAATAAAAGCCTGAATATAAAAGTTACAACGCTAGACAGACGGAGAGGCAAAGAAGGAGTAAATGATGGACGTTCGTGATAATCTAGTAAAAAGATCACTTTAAAGCACAGTCCAACTTTCATGGAATTGGACTGTATCATCATGTTGGACCGTATGGTATTTGTGTAATAGTCTAACAAAAGAGCAATAAAGTCAATCAATTAATCATAATGTTATTTTCTTTACTGGCTGTTGCTGAATTGGTGTCTATCATCCCCCAATAGTTCTAATATGAAATGGAGTCGTGGAGCACCCCATTGAAGGGCTGGAGCAAGAGGAGCTTAATGGCAGAAGGGGGTAAAAGAGAGAACAGAGAGAGAAAGCGAGTGTGAGAATAGAGGCAGGTGTGAGTGAAAGGTGCTGGACAGATTGAAACCCGGGTGTCAGAGGACGCCGTAGCTCATAGGCCCATCAAACAGGATCCTGCATTGACTGCCAGTAACATCAGTCCAGGCGCCGGCTCGGAACACAGATCATGTTCAAGTTTTTCATTGCGCAACCCCCAGTCTGTCTTTTTCATGGCGGGTTCGGATTTCTTGAACGGGTTTATAATTAATGCCTTGATGGTTACTAATGGCTGTGGCACTGGACACTTTGTATTGCAGTCTAATTAGCCATTATAAATTGTTAGGATTGGTTTGTCAGAATAAACACTTTCATGAGACAAAGTAGTGTGGCTCTTTTAGAAGCCTTTCTCTCAATAGGCATTCACAAGATCACATAAGATAAGATAAGATGTACTTTAATGGCCCTGTAGGGAAACTTGTTCCTTGTGTGTCTCCTCACTAAAGTGAACACCCCAAATCCAATATTAGCCAATATTCAACCTTTACTACACAAAAAATGATCATCTTTAAATCTTCGGGTGCTCTGTTTTGAAAAGGAATAAAACTAATATAATAACAATTAAGGCTCTGGAAAGAAAAGTGTTGACACAATGACCACAATCTTACTATGGCAGACCCAAAAACATTTCCATAATACTGACGATTGTCACATTCACAAAAAGGCTGCAACAGCACAAAGTTAAATTCAAAGAAAGAAACACTGTAGTTATTTTGTGATTTAATAATAATTTTATCTGCTCAAGGAAAAAAAAAATCACTTGAATAAACCATGATATTGTGTCAATAAGCCAATTTTAAGTTGTGAGATTTATTCCATTGCAAATGACTAATAAAATTTAGTTTTCATTGGTTAATTTATTCCACTCACAGTGCAGGGCTAAAAACTGGCAAAATCATATTAATCATCAGCCAAGTCCCTATTTATAATACAATATTGTGACTTTTTTTATTTTAATGATATTTTTATGTTTTAAAGTTTTTCCTAAATGTTTTATATACATACATACCTGTGAACAAGTAGGAATTAAATGACTCATAACTTATAAGTAGGCGGCCAAATTCCAAAGCACTTAATTAATCATAACATTGATTTGTAAATGTATCCAAGGCTAGTTAAAAGAAAAAAAGGCTTTTGCACTCCTGCTGTGTCAAGGGGCCAAATATCTTGTAAGCACTACAGTTCTGTCATGTTTGAACAGAGCCACTATGGAGACCCATAGTATGGTATGTGCAAATGCTAAAGAAATCTATTCTGATGGTCAGATAGATGAAGCCAGCAATGCAACAGCTTCCATGTCTGAACAGGGCTTAAAAGCCTCATTTGTGCAAACTGCTGTTTTAGTTCTGATTTTGTTGCGTCCAAATGGTGTCCTCTCTCACTCAGAAGTATTTATATGGAGGTGATCAGAAACCTGATCAATTGTTTGTTAGAAGTACAGTCAAAGGAAGCTGTACAGCTGACCCGTGTTCATACTGTTGAGTGTAAAGTATGTGTGTGTACATATTTTTTTGACAACCCAAGCCTTTGCCCAGAAGGAAAATGTAAATTGTTGAGGCAACAGAGAAGACGTAAGGTGGAAGTCAGATTAGTTCTCTGCTAACGCTAGACTATAACACACAAAATATATATCCTTTCCCCTGTCAGTCCGCTACATCTCTTTGAGAATGTGACCTTGTTCTCCTTTTTCCCCTCAACCTGGTGAACCTGTAAACCCAGGCCGCCCGCTTTAAGAGGAAATCACATTTTAGCTCTCTAATCTGATGCAGGGCTGCAGAGCTGGTAGACATTTGAATGAAGGCCTCTGAATCACAGTAGGTTAAGTGCTTCCATGAAGCCTCGCCATGGTGTTGTGCAGCCAGGCTCACACTGTGCCAGGCCTCTTCCACAGGAACAGGGGTTCAGATCCATCACTGCACTTCCTCCTCAATCTCTAGCAAACAGTCTGTCAGAGGAACAAAACAGCTGGGGATGCTCATTATGTGAGCAGGCTCATTTAGTCATCATACCAATGCTTCCTGTTGTGCCATCCACATAGTTTTTAATCTGGCCCCCAAACCATTCAGGCCTGAGTGCAAAATGGCTGTTAAGAACAATTTCTTTAGTCATTTACATGACTACTTCCTCCCAGCAATTTATCGGCTGAGCTCTTGCTCTGCCCGCTTGTTCATTCGCATCTGGACAACACTCCCTCGCTTTTAGTCATTTGCTGTGTGTGCTCATATCTCACCATTCATAAATCAAGGGTTTTCAAAAATTTGTGAAAGTGCAGGAGGCAAGGGGGAAAAGATGCTTCAAGGAGAAACACATCAATTAATATCTGTCCTGCTCTGAGACAAAGGGAGAATAAAAACCCTATCTTTTGATTCAAATTGAAGCCCTATTAGCAACAGATGAGGCTGGCTGCTAAAAGGGTCCTGCTTTGCAGTGGAAATGATATGTGTAAACTATGTAATGCGAATGTTTTAGCCAAGCTGTGTTCAATTTTGACTCCTGACGAAGCGCATGAGAAACCTGCCTCTCTTTAGCTGTCTCGTTGAATCATATGGATATAATTTCATCCATTTACGTTTTTCTGCTCTTTGCTGTGGTTGCCACAGGGCATTTGGAAGCAGGAAGATTAAATGCACATGTTCCTCCCATCCGCAGCCATGGCACTCTGCTCCGCAGCCTTCCCTCCGAACAGATCCTGAAGTGTTGGTGGTTTTCCTCGTTGGTCAGGGCAGAGAAAGACACCTTGTGATAAACCAACTTATTATTTTTTTCATACTTATAAAGTTATACAGGCTGCTTTCGAGCATTGCCACCCTATAACGTGTGTTTTTTGGCAGTATTTTCCACCAATACTCTTTCCTCTTCATCGTGTCTGTCAGGCTTGGCAGTAAAGGAGCCTGGATGTATTAGGTACAACTAATCACAGTGGAGGATTTGTGGAGGCTTTTAGGATCGGAGAACCTTTTTCTTTTATTGGGGGGGGTCTCTGAACATGAGTAATTGTGAATGTCATGCTAGTAAGCAGCCAAACAGTTGAATCCCGTCTCCCCATCATTAGTCAGTGGCCTGATCTACAATTACTGCCCAGGGCCAGAGAAACATATTAGCGCTGAAAGAGATCCCCTCACATATATAGCAAACCTAGAAAAGCTTAACTGTTGGGGGAGAACATCCTGGATATTATCTTGGTGAAAAAAATGACTCCTGTAAGTGATGACCTTAGATGCAAAGACCGTAGGTATGTATATTTTTCCAAAGAGAAGAACCTCACGCTTGCCTCTGATTCTCTCCTCTCTCTGCATTTATCTTCCTATATCATTCATGAAAGCTTTTAATCAGATTTCTGGCCTGCATGTCAGCAGCCATATTTCCTCCCGACACCCCTCCATAACGGCTAGTTTGTTTCCATCATCCACAGCTCCTGCCGGTTGCTAATGAGCCGCCGCATTTGAGGAGAGGCGTACACTGGTGCCTTTTAGCCCAGGCGCTGTTTGGCCTTTTCCCTGCCAGTCAGGAGTCATTTCCCATGAAGGCCTCAGGTCCACCGCACCTCCACTAGCCTGCATGCTGGGCCCATAATCTGTCTTATGTGATCAGCTGCCTGTCCACCCTTTCAACCTGCTCTCGCCCCCTTCAGCCATGTCAAGACCCTGCTGTCATCCCGAATGTTTACCGAGCTACTGAACACCCTACTCAAGAGTGAGACGGTGTCAAACAGGGCTCAAATCCCTCCACGCTGCCTGTGCCTCTCCACTTGTGCAGTGAGCTGCCGGTTTACCTTAGATGGAGGTTTCAGAGAGGAAAACTAAACATGTTTAAAGCAATTTATGTCATTAGCGCTGTCTAAACTGTTTTCAAAGATAATATCAAATATAAAATTAGTTCTGTGTCAGAAGCCTCAGCCACCACGACTTTATGTTTATACCACTTTAACCTATGTGTTCATTTCTCTCTAAATTGTTTATATTAGGCAACTCCTCAGTGATAATAGAGGGGAACCTACTGACACATATCCTTTTTTAACATGCAGATATTATTTTTAAACACTTTTAGTTCAACCAGTTGGCATCACACCCATAACCTGGGATGTATAATTGCCATGTGTCACCTCTATCAAAATAAGACATCATACTGCCCACATCAATACTGTTAAAACCCTTTTCTTCAGTAACAGGAGCAATGCTGAATTTAACTACACACCACTGCATGCATCAAATACAAAACCTAAGTAGGTTTTTGACAGTCTATGAACTCACTGAAAGAAGTAATTTTAACCCTCAGATTGGCCACACTAAAACACCTTACTGGAGCATTAAATCGTTCATGCAGGGTTCTGGGTAATGTCCATGCCCAGTGGTGGCAGTGCCTATTGATTCCCAGCAGGCAGGAAAACCTCATACTCAGCTGTCTCCCTGCTAGTCCAGCTTCCAGAGTAATAATACGCTCAATATGATTAACACGGTTTCCTCCACGGACCCGTTACTATAATTTAGCCTCAAATTTGTATTGCGGAAAAGAAAGCAATGAAAGAGTGATTATTCCCTTATACATAAATACACATATTTAGCACGTCAATAATAGCCGTGTTTGTTTTCCAAACTCAAATTCTTGGTGCCGTATTTCAGCAGTCAGCATGGAACGCGTCTGCCATGACTGGAATGGCAGTGTAGATGTTCCTCTGCACTGAGAGTTTTATTAAACTTTCCCATCTTCGCTGCGTCTCTCGTTTCCTGCCGAAACATTTGATTGGCACGACTTTAGAATAATGTGTTTCCGCTGTACATCACTGTGCAGTGTAAATTCCTAATGACATTTTTCCATGATTGTATGCTGAAGTCGGGAACAAATGTGTAGTTCTGTGCATGTGCGTGTGTGCATGTGTATGTGTTGATGAATCCAGGGTGAAATATTTCATTAATTCTACATTCCGGGCCTGTCACTGTTACTTTTGTGTTGCTGTCTGGTCAAGCAGTCATTCATGTTGAATGTCCTAATTTTCTTTATGCATTTCTCTTCTCAGCTTTAGGCACACTACACACAGCACACAGGTCAAAACATAGCTGATTAGATCTTGTCTTGTAGTAGGGCTGTGTATTGACCCTACATGTTTACTGTAATTTGGGATAGAAATGTGAGTATCAAAAATTGTCACATTTCTGTTTTCAAATCATAATTTTGCTCATTTTAAAATGTATTTTATTTAGTTGATCCAGGATCTTACATCGATGATGATGATGATGATGGTGATGCTTTTACTGATACTGATGCATTTGAGCAGTTTTACCTATAAACTCAAGCAATGTATGGGCATTGGTGATACCCAAAATTTCAAGCTTTGTCCTCTCACTGAGGCATTATTAAGCTCCCATCCTATATTGTCGGTGCACATATTGCCCAGTTTTGTGTTCAGTAAAATCAACTTCACAAGCTCAGTTTTAATTGTTAGTTTGTAGCTTGTTGTAAGAAAATAAATGGACAGGAAAAAAAAGAATCTGTCTGATCATGTTAAAATGATGCTTTTGTTTCCAAACTCATCGGCTCAGAAGCCTTACAAACTGCAGGAGCTGTGTGTTTGTGTCGCCATAATCGGGCAGATTAAGACTCTCTTACGGAGCCACACAGGCACATACACCCACAGATCAGCCTAGTCACCCAACACGGCTCTTCCATGACTGGCTTAGGTTTCGCCTATATTAAATGGAGCCTCTGTGAATAGAAGGCCCTGCCTGTACTGTGTGAGTGAATGAAGGAGACCAGGGATGAGTATTGAGCGTAGATGAAGCTGAAGAATGGTGTCACTCTCTCCTTGGCCGTAACCCGACCTGTTGTCAGCAGGCTTTACTAAAGGTCAGGCTACAATGGACAGTAGAGACCAGTAGAACAGTTTGTCAATGAAGTTGCATTTGCACTGAGGTCAGATTAGCCCTTTGAAAGAAGTTGGTTTTAGGTAAGATTTGTGAGTGAGGAATTTGTTATTTTAGAAGATAATATACTTATAAGATATTTTACTTATAAACTTAAGAGTTTAAAGTCGCAGTAGTTGCACCATTTATCATTGGTCCTTTATCAGACTCAATGCCTTCATGGCTCCCGGTTTCTCTCATATTTAGGTTCTTGACATATAATGAAGAAAGCCGTCATTTTTTAATGCAAACAAGAATGCACAAAATAGATTTTTAGTTCCTCTGGTTCCATAGTTCCTGGAACATTTTGGCCAAAAAGGGCTAATGGCTTTCCTTCACCAGTTTATGCAGTCTATTATCGGTACTCTTCATGAAGCAACCCCCTTTTCCATCTTCCCCACCATCTTTTGTCTCTGTACTCTTTTGTCTTCCCCTTTTTTGTCATTTTAGGGTGACAGAAGAGGGATGCTAACTTGATCCCTTATGCTACTATTGTTCCTATATTGACAGTCTCAATATATTGATGCTGCTGAACACTTACTGTACACAAGATGAATCCTAAATATATATAAGTAGCATTGAGCTATGCTTCCCATACTACTGTACACGCTAAACTTTGTGACTCTTTACACAGCAGCCCCTGTAGGGGGTATTGACATGGACTGCCTAATCAACCAATCAGCCTTGTTTTTTGCTTAAGAGCAGGAGTGGATATGCGAGAAGCCTCATGAATCATTCACGTGTTAACAAATCTGTGGTGTTCATTGGCTGAGTGGTTTGGATCAAATGGGCCAAGCTGGGTCGGATATGAGTCTGTTTACAGTCACTGTCACTTGTCAGTCTAAGGCACTATACACTTCAGAACACTTATCCCATGCTATGCATTACAGCCCATTAACCGCCGCTGTACAGCACACTCCAGTTTCCCCTGCAATTTAGACGCAGTGGCAGCCTTGAGGCAGGTGCACTGTCACACATGCGGCTGTCTTTCCAGTGGACGTGGTTTTTAACAAAGGTACCTGGATTGTCAGCGTAATTCAAGATCCATGGAAAAAAAAGGCTCATGATTATACCACCCATGTTTTTAAGCATCTCTCACTTTTCTATAGCTGGTGAATATGTGGTGTAGAGTGAACTCCTCCAGCTGTGCGAGTGATCAAGAGAGTAGGGGAAAGAGGGGGACAGCTTCTTTCTGGAGTCACAGAATCCTTACTTCTACCAGAATATGCCAGCTTTACACTGATTTGTTTCATTTGTGTGTGTGTGTGTGCGTTTATTTTTTGTTTCCTTGTGTGGTCCTATGCATACCTGCCTGACTGTGGTTGTCTTTGTCCGTGTGTGTGTATTTGTGTGGTGTGTGTGTGTGTGTGTGTGTGTGTGTGTGTGTGTGTGTGTGTGTGTGTGTGTGTGTCTTGTGCTGTCTTCCCTCCCGCTGCAGTTTGAGAGTTGTAACAAAGCATTTTCACGTCTGGAGAACCTGAAGATCCACCTAAGGAGCCACACAGGAGAAAAGCCGTACCTGTGCCAGCACCCAGGCTGCCAGAAAGCTTTCAGCAACTCCAGCGACCGCGCCAAGCATCAGCGCACTCACCTGGACACGGTCAGAAACTAAGTCTCTGCTCTGTCTCACCTCCCAATGCTTTACCATAGTGGATTAATGTTTAACCTGTCTCGGGCCAACAGTTAAAATAGTCTGGGTGGTCGGTGTGTTGCAGAAGGCATGGCTGCATGAAACGATGGACTATAAATGTTTGCATGTGTCGGATACAAGCTTCATTTAGTTTCTACCAAATCTATTCAGGTATTAGATTATATGCAAAATTAAAATATGAGTTGTCAAAGAACTAGCAAGCAGCATGTGTGTGTCTGGTGTGCGCTCACACTGTTTCCCTCCCTTACTTTTACACCAACATTAAAAACTGCACTGCGTTCCAAGTCTCATTACCTGTTTCCACATCTTGACAGTGTTAGACTTTAATTTGCTGTCAGTCAGTGAGCAGTGTGGCATTCTCACTCTCTCTACGTTGGCAGTGAAGCGCCACAGATCATTAAATGATCAGTTCCATTAGGCTAAGTCACAGCTGGGGCCATAACAGACTTGGATTGGAGCGCAAGCTCACACAGAGCTTTGCCTGTTTCTCTGACCTGTAAATGGAGGGAAAGGTTGAGTCACTCTTCATGTCTCAGTAACCCCACCAATACCTCACTTTATCACCATCCACATGGCAACACAGCGAGGGAGTAAATAACTTGTTTTGCTCAAAATATGTACTCAAGTACCACTGAGGTATTTGTTCTCATACTTCAGGGAACTTTACAGTTTTTTACAGTTTAAATTCTTAGTTGAAAGTAGTTTTTGAGCAGTCCCTAAAAGGTACGCACGTACCAGCTTCAAGCCAACCAGCCAAAGCAATAATAGAAGTCAATCATAGCTCTGGAAATCAAGGATATTATTTAGGATAGGTCTTTTCAAGGAGCCTTTCAAAAATGTAGCCTAAAAATGAAGCAATTGAATTAGTGATTTAATTATGTGAATCTAAAATTAAGTTAATGTAAATGTTATTCTGCTTCCTCGTAGCTAGTCATTCAAGTCAATTAACTTTTATTGACATATTCCAAGTTCACAAATTTGTCTCATAGTTCTTTACAATTTGAAAAACATACGACACCCTTTGTCCTTAAACCCTCAATTAGATCCCGTATTTCAGTGAAGGCATAAAAACTCAACAACTCAGTCTAATTATCATTGAAAGATTGTTTTACGATTATTTACAAGATTATTATGAATGATTGTAAAAAATTAACAATAACAAAATCGGAGGTGCATTCAGGCTTTTTGAGCAAGTACTTAAAAAGCCAGAGAGACTAAAACATCAGTGATGCTGAGCAAGTAGAAAGAGAGCTGTAGTGGCACACAGTGAGGCTTTTTAAAATCAGTATATGCTCAAATTTACCGCTTTCTGCCAAACTTCAATTGAAAGAGGTATTAATTTTAACAATATTTTTTATAATACTCATATTTCCAGGATATCTTCCCCCTGTGTTCCTGTATTGGCCAGCCACCAGTGCTTTTGGTACACGTAATAGTAAATCACTCAGAACCTTTACTTCAGTAGAGTTTTGAATGCGCACTTGTGTTATTCTATCAGTAAGGGATTTTCCTCCTCCAGCCACTCTTTCCACAGTAGGGCCAATGATACAGCTAATCTGGGACCCTGATGCTTATGGCTTCACATTAACACTCCGCTAAGGTATTCGCTGTGCCTGGCCGTCCTGCCAAAAACACTTTGAGGGAAAATCATTTTCAAGCTTTAATGGTATTTATTCTGCACAGAAGTCGTGCTTGATTTTTTTATTTTTTTTACTCAAGGTTCTGCGCTGTATTGGGTGCGTTGCTTGACAAAACAAACATGGTGGAGATGAGTGGCACTGTAAGAGCCTTGTAATAACAATGGCTTATTTACAGAGAAGGTTGACGTATGGAGGCAGAGCTAATAAAGACGCATATCCCCTTACACTTTAATGGCCAACCTATGTTCCTGAGGATGAAAAAAAATGTTTTGCCGTGAAGGGAAAAATCCCTCAATCAGCTAGCTACATGCTATATTTGCTTGATTAATGAGAAGAATGTGAAATGATGAGGAAACTCCATGATAGTGCAGTCATTTTTACAGATGTCATGTCTGTTTCTCTAATCTTTCAACATCTCCTTCCTCGCAACCAGTCTGTATGTCAGCACTGACACACAGTACATACTGACTGTATAGAGTAACATTACCAGCTCTTTATTGGTCCATAATATCCAATGTAGAAAATTTCCCATCACAGTCCTATTTTAACTGTGCAGAAACAACTAACCGTACATTGTCGAGTATTGATATTAATCAGGTTTCATTGATTTTGTCGGTAAGAAAGAGGGTTCATTACTATACTGGGTGAAGAAAATGAGGATATACCTACATGCAACAGCAAGTGACACAGCACATAGAGCAGCTTGAAAGTCCTGAATTTAAATCAAAACGCTACATGGAGCTCATTTCTTATTGAAATATTTTGTAACGAAATCTTTTCTTTTTTTCTTTTCATGCTTTTTTCCCTCTTCTTCAAATTCTGTCATTCTCAGCTGAAAGGTAGGACTTTAACTTTGCCTTCACTTCAACAGATTTTAATCTTAGTGTATAAATTGTGCTTACTCACACCCTAATTTCCCCCAATTTCTGTCATCTCTTCTTGAATAACTGCCAGACCTTTTTTCTTGTGTCTCTTACAACAAAGTGAATGCAGATGCGTCCACCCTTTAACCGAATGTGAAACGTTTTTTTTTCTATTTGTTTGTAGAAGCCGTACGCATGTCAGATCCCTGGTTGTACCAAGCGCTACACAGATCCCAGCTCCCTACGCAAACATGTAAAGATCCACTCGGCTAAAGAGCAACAGGTGCGTAGAAAGGTAAGACACCTTATAAAAGAGAGGAATGGAATGAATAAATATTGAGATATCAAGAGAAACAGAAAGCTAAAAGTTGTTCCTGTTGACTGATTTGTTAGACTTTTGTGCTTTTTTAAATCAAACAAAAGAACAGAAAGATTAATTATATGTCTCTACCTGGAAGATGACAGTAAATTAATTACATACTATTAAACTACTAATTTAAAAAAGTGGAATATTATCTATCACATTTCGTTTTTCATAACAAATCCTAGTGGAAACCCATACATATATGGTACATGTTATGGCTGACCCCTCACATGTCTTACACTCTCCTTTTGAGCTGCTTCCATCAGGTTGACGTGACAGGGTCCCAGGTAAACATAAAAGATACCTCAACAGATATTAAAACGTATTCATTTCCATATAAGTAAATCTCTTAAACTCAGGCCATAAGGTATGAGGAGGGGTGGAATGACTTTATTGTTTGCACTTGTGTTGCACACTGTATTGTATGTTCCTAATGTCCTGTGTCTGTCCATGTATGTATATAATATATGTGTTTTTATGTGTCAGCCTTTTGTCCAAGACAAATCTCCCTTGGTACAAATAAACAAATTTTGATATTGGTTGCTTTGCTTTCGTATCATGTAGAGCACAGTGGTCTGCTGAAGAGCTACTGTGCAGTTTTCAGCATGACTTAACTCAAGTCAATACAGTAGGGATACAGGTTTAACAAACGGGCCAGCTCTGATGTACATTATCCACAGATCCATCTAGTTGGCTTATTTGAGGGGTTGGATGATTGAGGGTTTAGTAGAGGGGTGTCTTTGAGAATCGCTTTTCCAACAATAGATCAGGTTTGACCACATTTCCTCGTGTTCATGGTAAAAAGCCCATTCTTTCCCTGACTGGATGCGGGTAAATAACAGAGAATGGGCTCATTGTTGTGGAAGGGGCTGGATAGTGGTAGGCTGGATGATGTGTTTCTTTGCTTAGCGCCGTAAAGGGAAACACATGTGTGCTTGTAGCATTGTTAATAAGCTGTACTGTGGAATACCCCAGTGACCAGATGTTATGGACAAATGTCAAACAAATGCTCTTACTCCACTCTTGGAACAGTCCAGAGAAAAACTGTTAGGAGTGTCGCTGTGGGGAGAACAGAGCCCCAATTACACGTGATGAATAGTTTGCAGGGCCCTCATAAGGATCCCCAAGCACATGCACGTTTATTTACATACAGTATCTAAGTTTGAAATCATAACATGAATTATGCCAGCTATAAAATTCAATCAATCACCTGTAAATGTAAGCGGCGGGATAGGCCTAAGGTCTTAAAAGATGTAAGTCACACACAGATAAAGCTGTTATCTGTCCACTTGGCTTGTTGCTGTCAATGAACTAGATAGTTGTGATAATGCTGTAGAATGTTTCCAACCACAAAATCAAAATGTGTAATTGATTTTCATTGTGGATGGATGGACAGACAGACAGACACAGAGAGACAGAGGGACAGATTGATAGGGTTAGAATGATGATGAAGACAAAACCTTGGTGGACAACATTGGCTTTGTCATCTGTAACTGGAACACTTTGTTTTACAAAAAATACACTCTTACCGGTCCAAATGACTCACAGCAACACTGACAGGTTTTAATTGCCTCTTAGCATCATAAAGTTATCACTTTTACTATTATACAACAAAATATGTATTATTCAAGATGGTTGATATCGGAGCATGGTTTACAAAACCAAACTTGATTCACAATTTTAAGAGGTTTACATGTTGATTTCCAAATGAAATGAACCCATGTTTATTGGAATCAAACGAAAGGAGCCTGTTGCACAGCTGGATGACGTGTTTACTAAGTGGAGATTTACACATTACTGAATTAAAATGGGATGTGAATAAAGCTTTGTGAATAAAGCATTATAATTACATTGGAATTAACTAAATTAAAAGGGTTGTACTGCACAAATACTGCCAGGTTTAACTGAACCTGCCAACCGAGCTACGTTAGCCTGATAATATATAGCTGTTAAACCCTTGAAATTGAATATGGTTGATACATCTGTTTTAACACTTATGTTTTATTAGTGATGTAAACTGGGTAGATTTTAATAACAATGTTGGTTAGGTCAGCAAAATTGTATTGTTGTTCAACATAATTAAAGAACCCAGTGCAACTTTGCGGCTCATTGATGTTTGTATGAGTTGTATGAGTTTGTGGACAACAATGGACGTCTAAGGTTTTATGAATAAATAGTAAATCTACTGTAGCAGATCATGTCCACTGCCATTGATTGTCTATAAAGCATCCTCCGATATTGGAGCCAAAGTTGATGCAATTGAGACCTTTGGTTGATTCTCCTTTCTCCAGTCAGTGCACACAATGCTGTGTTATACATTGTTGGTCTGAAGTGCTTTTTCTTTCTACCTACAGTACTTCTGATAATCAGCTAAAGTACTGTCCCAGTCCCTGTGTTGAATTTACAGGTTCTTTGAAGGTAAATCTCCTGAGTAAAGGAAAGATGTGGTTGTTAATACAGTCCTAGTGTGTACCTCAGCAACTGTAATGTTTTATTACAGAGAAATCCACTGACGTACAGTACAGAGGTCAGCTGCCCCACTGATCCATAAGGCAGATGTCCCATTTCTCCAACTGACACAACTCTCCTTAGGTTTAAGTTTCTTCTGCGTGGCGTGTGATCGACTCTCCAGTTGAAATGTGTCTTCAGTTGCCTCCATTACTGTTGGCAGTGAGAGAAACAGAAGCAATCTTGCATTGGCTCTGAGTTGGTACAGTGATCACTTACCCGCAATGTCCATGACTCAAAAAGGAGTGTGTGATCTTTTCATTTGGTTCCCCCTGACTGACAATGCATTCCCATTTTCTGAGTTACTGTTTCAAATTAACATTACATTCGCATTAGTACACAAAAAGAGTAAAAAAAAAAAAACATGGGCTCCAGCCTACAAATAGACACAACTGAGCCTATGCTTTGTTCTGAGGTTGTGTAATCTTGCAAACCAGATGGAGTTCTCTGTAAATAACTCAACATCACTTCTTGTAAACATTTGCTTTGTTTATTCTTGTGTTTGTGATTGACAGATTCGGCCCTGTCCTCACCTGGAGCAGGACGTCCTGAGTGACTGTCTGTCCATGCAACACCTCCAGAGCTCCACCTCCTCGCAGCACCTCTACAACGGCAAAGATGGCTGTTCTCCTGGACTGGGCCAAGACATCTTCGCAGGTGCGCACAGGAGGCTGCTCTGTCATCTAACACCCTGATTATGTAACCTCTTCTCCTTATGAAAGCATTGAGTAATCTAATACTTTGTCAGCAGCAACAAGTCAGGTCTCTAGTCTCTGTCTCAGTGTTTCTCTCCTGTATTTCGCCCCCCCCCCCCCCCCCCCCCCCACCACCCACACACACACACACAAACACACGCACACACAACTCACACCCCATAAATCTTTATTGGCAAGAGATTTGTAACACTAAATAATAACATTAAAGAAAACAAATTGTTCATGACAATGAAAAACGTTTATCATTCATTTGCCTTCTTGTAGTCTCAAGATATGTTTTTTGATCACTGCCAATCACTAGCCATTGGGACTGTGTCTGTGGCATAATTTTCTCCCAATCCCTCATAATAGATTTTTTTATTTAATAGTATTATTGTTATTATTACTATTATTATTGTATTCAAAATTTCTTGTAACACTTTTCATATGTTATACTTTGACAAAAGATGCTAGAATGTAAGTTAATTATGACATAAATACCTCTTATCCTTTGCTTTTGGGCTTGAATACAACATATGATATGACACGATTAGTAGCACCATCCTCTGTGGTTAAGCAATTCAAAATGTGAGTGAAAAAGACTGGCCATGTCTCAAAATATTGATGAGCCATAGAGTATTTGTTCCAAAACAGAAGAACAGGCCAGCAAGTGAAGTCTAACCGCCAGCAATCCCAACACCTGGCAAGGCAATCACCGAGTCATGGTGGTCATCAACAGCCATGTCAACATTCCTGCAGATGTATTAGGGAGATTTTGTGCTTTCAGGCAGTAAAAATCATACTTACGGCGCCTTTGGTCAAACACAAACAAATTAAACCACTATAATTTATCTTTAAATGCTTATACACATTTCATGTCAACATTTTAACTTATGGACTCTACTCTGCTATTTAAGTTTAGCAGGAAGTTTGTTTGGTTTGTATTTCATAACCATATCATGTTAATCTGTCATCATGTCATACAAATGCTGCAAAAACCATTACAAACCACTGCAAATGGAAACTTTTGTTCATCACATGTGGCCTTTAAACTTTCATTTTTCTAATTGATGAATTTGACCTCCACCAAATGTCAACACTACTTTGGATTGGGACCAGGAGAGAGATAAATCGATTATAACAATCTTAAAGACAAGAGATTCCCCGTTTATGAACACATCTGTCCTCTTTTTCTGCCTGTACTCCATCCAGGCTCCCCGTTGCTCTCTTTTATTGTTGCTAGAACTCGGCGCACCATTGACGACCATGAACGCTCAACTTGTCTTTCAATGTCATACCGGGCCCCTGAGTCTTGGCTTTTTTTTCCTTCAGCCTCCCTCTGTCCGAGTTGATGTTGCTTGCTATCTTGTTTTAAATAGTTTAAAGCCCCAAGGACCTCGATCGTAACCCAATGCCAAAGCATTGAGGGATGCAGTGTTATTCAAGGCCAGCAAAGATGTTGCAGGTTGCCATTCAGGATCCCCATTTACATGAGTTTCCCTTTGCAGGCCCAATAGGATGTATGGAAGAGGTGGGGCAAAGTGGGCAGCTATCCCATCATTAACACTTGTGGAGCAGAAAATGAGTCATGCTTCCAGGCAGAGCTAAACTTGTTTTCCTGTTCACCGGTTATAAGTCTGCTCTTATTCACATGGCTGCAGTGAGACTTACGAGAAGCCCCTCTCTGTTTTATAGAGCATAATTAGAGTGTTCCCTGATTAACCAGAGGAAGCACTCATCATAGTTTTAGTGCAGAGGTTTACATGCTCCTGCTATTATGCTGAATGGCTGATATACCTCTCCGTATTCCTCTCACACAGAGCTGTCTCCCTGAACTCGACCAGAGGCACTTTAGAGCCAATAAACAACATCTTCAGAACATAATTCTCTACTAACCAGTAAAAAGTGCCATCAGATCCTCTCACTCTACCTCCACAAGGAACTAGCGATGAAATTTAGGCAATCACAGCCATTATTTGTCGACTGTTTTGCCGGTCTGGTAGCAGATGTTGGGGCTAAAGGGGAAAACATTTAAGGTCTGTGATTGATGATTTGTGGGTAATGAATCAAGCTTGTAACCATTTCAGAGTGCTGTCAGATCAGGCCCCGGCATGCTTCCACTTGAGAACAGCTGGGCCTGGAAACGGCAAAACCAGGAGCACCGATCTTTTCCCTTCCTTTCATCTCCTCCTGTCCTCCCCTCTCATTGCTGGTGAACCTCTCAAGGCAACCGGCTCGCCACTCTCCTTGTGGATGCTGGGAAAGAAATCAGACAAATGGAGCAGAAGATGGAGGGAGTAGATTTATTGTGTTGGAAGAACAAGTGGAGATCCAGTATAAGCTCTCTTAACAAGAATCAGTGTCTAGTTCTTCATTTCACTGTGATTTCTCGTCGCTCTCTGGAGTAATATTTTCAGATTAGAAACTTGTCAAGGCGGCTGATGAAAAGGTCAGATGTTATACAGCGAATCTGTTTACTGATATATGCAAGCGCAGCTCTAAAGATTGGTGGACAACATGCACACTGTGGTGAGAAATTGACACAGATTTCAGGAAGATGGTACTCATGCACATATTGCTGAACACAAGCTGCTTTCTAAATGAAAAGACATACAGTATACTTATTTTCCCAGTTTTATATGACTGCAAAATGACTACTTTTGGGCTATGTGCTATTGGTCAGACAAAACACAACATTTTCAAATTAGGCATTGGAAATTTAAAGTTTTTCACTAAGAATAAAAATGATTATTAATTGCAGCCTTAGTTTGCATTCTGAATAGGAAAAATGGATCAGTGTTAGATTTGAGCCCACAGCTTGAAACAGTAGAAAAGTTGGCAACATGCAGCCAGCTACAGGAGAAAACAATGCCCCCCACAGTTCACTGTGTCAACAAAATCTTAATCAAATAGGATTACAAATACTCAATGGTGGAATAGCGAAAGACATATTGGACATTTTGGAACAGAGTCAGGAAATGATACTATTTTCTTTTTATTCTGCACGTTACCAGCAGTATGTAAGACATTTTTTTAAAAGGACACTAATACAGTACATTGTACATACATATGTGCAGAAATACATGGCATACACATCTGCATGTACTCACATAACCCTAAAAGTGAAGGTCAGCGTGCACAAACACACAAAACAGAGGCTAAACAGTAACCCTATTCCCGCTTTTAAATTCCCTACCGTTTTAAGTCACCGTTCACACACATGTAACATTTTAGTTCATTATCATGTATTAAGAACAAACAGCTGAAAGGACGAACAAGGCCAATCCCCGCGGCAGCACAAAACAATGTACCCTAAATTACAAACAGCACAAACACAGAAATTTTCTTTTACGAAGCTCTCTGATTGGATGAAGGTTGTCAAAACAAAATCCCGTTTCCATGAAATGGCCTTTAATTTGCTCAAAGGAAAGATGGAGCTCAGGGCCCTAGAGTTTATTTGGCACATTTACTGAATTAGCTTTGTTTGTCTTTCAGGCCTGTACCCTGGCTCCAGCACCCCCCATCACAGTGCGTCAGTTGAGCTCCTCTCCCCTAACCCCAACCCCACCTCCGTCTCCTCCACGGACCTGCCCTCCCGACAACACCGACTGGACCGGGACCTTGGCAGTCCTCATCACCTGTCCCCACTGGCTGCCATGGACGGCACAAGAGATGGGTGAGTTTTTCATGGATGTATTCAGCTTTGGAGATGCAACATATTTATTCTTGCCCTGTTAAAGTAAGTTGAGGCAGGAAATATTAAACCTGGTAAGAAGTGTACATTTCCCGATTAATGAGTGGAAAATTCAACAAACATTCATGTCATGTCATGTCACAGTCCTGTCTCATGACCAAAACGTCTTCTGGTCGGCCTCTGCAGTAAAGTCATATGACATCACAGTCTGGTAAGGTTAAATTTCTCTAGCTGAACACTCAATGGATAGAGCAATATAAAGGTAAATATGGTGCAAAACGTGAGAGCGCATAGATGCGATGTGAGCACTTGTAGAATATGATTTGAGAGCTTGTAAAAAAAAATCTATACTGTTTTTTTTGTTGTTGTTTTTTCACTTCAGTCACTTTTCCAGTACAACCACAACTCAGTGATTTCAACCTCTCCAATCTGTTGCTGCAATGTGCTCTCTCGCATCACACAGCAGCGAGTCTGCCCCCTCGACTTTTGCAACACTTCTTGCGATACATTTGGTGCAAAACTAATTTGTACCTGTGGACTTAGTCTGTGGAGCTCTGAGCCAACAGGACGGAGGGGGGGGACATCAGGGTTTCTATTGCCAGATGAGGGACAACTCTGGCTTATTTATGTAGCATGAAAGCTAGCTTTAGCTAACTAGCAGCCAGCCCGCTTCTAAATACTGTAACTACCTTTTAATTATCTCAACACTTTTAACAGTCCAACTGAAACACTGGCAGGGAGCTCCAGCAGTGGCACAACCCCCCTGGAGCTCACTGCCAGTGTTGGTGGAATAGCAAGCTAGCATTATCAACCTAACCAACCAGCACACTTATAAATAAATACATTTTAATTTAAAAGGCTCGTGTTATACCCACTGATGGCGGTCCGTCCGCGGCTGCAGGACCTGGAGCTCACCGCCAGTGTTTCGGTTTGAGTGATAAAAGTGTTAGGATAACTAAAATGTATTTATTTATCAGCGGGGTTAGTTTGCTAACGCAAGCTTGCTATTCCACCAAATAATCTCAATTCGTATTCTATAAGTGCTCACATCCCATCTACGTGCTCTCACATTTTGCACCATATTTACCTTCATAGGGCAAGAACATGAACAGGTTTTCTCAAACAAAACGGAATCCTCCTACCATTTTCACACAGTAACATTTAGGTATGCATATAACTATACAAACACACACAGGTCAGTTGAACTTTCTTCCTCTATACTTCCTGCTGACAGTATTATGATCCTCACACTGATTTTGACCCACTGCGCTTCCATTGTTTTTCAGCTATTTATCATCCTGAATCAAGGCAGATCCGCAGGGCCAACCCACTTAGATCATGTTAGGTTAAGCTTCTCGGTCCTGCTGACAAACCCATTTGGCTGTTTTATTGGAAAGAAACTCAACTCCACAACCCCTAAAGACATCCCCTTGTGGGATGAGGGGCTGTGCTGGTCACCCCAGGGTCAATGTGACACATAACTAGCTCTATTTCTGGCACTGAACTTGGTGTTCATAAGGTCCCCCATCTCCACTGGATACAACAGCATCAGCGCGATGACCAAACCGCTTGGCCGGACATGATTCACACTTTAATGAGAGTAAACTGTGATAGGATCATCGTTTGGTGTTTATGTTGTGAGCTGTATTATCCTCAAATGACATGAACCAACACATTTGAAAACAGAGAACATTACCAAACTATTACAGTACAACTGTACAACTGTACTAATCTTCTTGTTTGAATTGTTTTACAGACAATCAGACACTTGATTTGTTGGGGGATCATACACCAAATGCAAACAATGTCTGGCATTAAAGTATGCGATCTGAAACGATGATGTATCTTCGAGATAATTGTGAAAATGTGTTCAACTGGGGATACTTTAAAAGAGAAAGCAATACATCTGAATTTAGTATTATTATGTAAGTGTGCCAGTATTGCTACATCTTTGGGAAAGAAGAAAATGAATTTATTCAGTCCTGTTTTAAATTTCTTGTAAATTCAATTAAGAAATGTATTGACTGTATCGAGAATACATGAATTATTGTATTGAAACAGTTTTAGAAAGCTACCCCTTACTTTAGATAATAGAGAGTATCCAAGTGTGTGTGCGTACGTGCATGCATGTGTGCGTGTGTGCGTGTGTGTGTGTGTGTGCGCGCGCGTGAGGCACAGCATGTTTCCTATTAGTGCGCATGATTTCCCTCAAGAGCCAGCAGAGCTACAGAACCCGGGTGTCGTCAGGAGGCACAGTGTGTACTGTACTAAACAATGTGCCGAAAACCAGGGAGGTAGAAAAGGAAAACAGATTTTTACAGTTTAATAACATTGAGAAAGAGTGGAATCAAGCATTGAAAACCCTGTGTTACAAAAGTTATCGTGTTACGTAAACATGCTTTCTTTTCACTCTATGGTCCGCTCTATGGGTGTCTGTATGTGTATATACAGTTTTATGGGAGTGTATACAGCATAGGTGCATGACAGAATGAGGTTTGATGTCTTTATTACTCTAAGAGCTGTGCATGTATTTGTATTCCGTATGTGTGAGTGAGAGGAGTTTACATATAGTTATCCAGGAAACACACATGATTGCGTGTGATTGGGGTGTGAGGCACAGCAGACTGCTCGACTTCCAGCACAAACAGTGCAGCAGGCCGGCGCGGCCAAACCGCCTAGATGTAAACGTCCGAGCGCCACTCAGAGACGCCGGGTCGGCCTGGAAGCATCTGGAAGGCAATGTGTTGTTTCAAGCTTTGAAAGCAGGAGGAGAACGCTGTCGAAATGACGTTGTGGTTTCAGTGCCTCTTTCTCTACAGCATGCAGAGTTACCGGTGCGAGGACAGAAATGGAAAGTGAAAAGGACCTGAGTAGGGGATGCTGTAACAGCGGTTACACAGGCAGGGTGACATTATTGGATGTGAGACCTGGGTCTGTTCCTTTTGGTGCTTGATGAGGAACATCTGAACATTGTGTGTGTGTGAAAATGGGAATGGTTGGCAGTGAGAATCCCCTTTTTCCTAACATATGTAACTTAAGTGCCTATTATGCCATATAAGTAATCTCCCGTGCTTCATTCCCAAGCTTCTACATACTTGTGACGTGATGACAATGCATTAAAATTGCAGCAATTTCCAAATTTACAGATTTCATCAAATCAAGATGTTTGACCTATAAAGCAGCCATAAATGAACACACACATACTGTAGTGCCATATCTGTTCATCAACCAGTGAGGACGGAGGGTGGGGTGAGGAGTCAAAAAGCGAGTTGTGGCAGGGGACCTGCAGTACAACCAGCCGGGCATGAAACGTCTACTCACATTTGTATGAAGATGGAGCATTTGATTTACATGTTTAAAGCCTTGAGTATACAGGCTGCTGCCAAAGTCAATATCAGTGCCGCACTTGTTTTTCCCAAACGGTTTAACAGGACATTAAACATTTTGACAAAATTATCAAACTAACCTGCCTCTAGTGTGGCAGCCTCTGACCTCATAGCTAAATGTGTTTACTCTGGCTCAAATGGGCCATTTAGAGTCTTTTTACTTTGTAAATACCAGTGTCATTTTTCTGAAGCTAATATTAAAATATGCCAGTTTAAAAACATTTGGCGATCGGCATGGCACGAGTGCTTGTGTGAGTGAGAGTGTGTCTGTAAGGCCTCTCTCATAGCTGTTCGATGATGCCGGCCTGTGCTCACAGAGAGATGGGTGGTAAATGTTGTCATTCACTGCCTCAGCCATATGTGGTTATATAATTGCGGAGGGGAGAGTCTACAGCCTTTACCTGCGTATTGATATTAGAGCCCCTCTGCAAATATTAGTCTGAGGTGGTTTGATACCTCAGCAGTGATTGACACAGGCTAATTGAATTAGAGTGGCGGCACAGAGCTACATTAAGAGTTCCTGCTCTGAAGGGGGACGTTCACGGCTCGTAACTCTACACTCTCTGTCTTTCAGCCATTATCATTCTACAATGATCCAGAACAAGTGTCAATCTCACAGCCTGAACAGAAATACTTTTGAGGTTGTCGCTCATGACAGTATGTGGTCACTCATTTTGTGGTGCTCGGTCATTAATGTGTAGTCTTCAATTAACCCGTCTACACAAACGGTTAATTCACAGAAAAAAATTGGATGATTTGCTGTCAAATTCCTCTGGAAAGGACTGTGATTAAAGATGGATCCTTTGTGTTGAGGGCATTTATCTTTTTCTGGGACTAAGGGGGAGCTTTCGGGGCCCCAAAACATATCCCAAGCCCTGGCTATGCTATTCACACTGGGGCCTGCAGGGCTGGCTTAGCTTTAGATTAGCTTTAGCCAGGATGCTGTAGTCTCTCTCCCAAGCACAGCTTTAGCTTGCTAACCAGAACCATAAGTGTTCCCACCAATCTGCGCCAAAGAAGCCCCCATCATCCATCAGAGGGGCTTAATGGTCAGAGAGATGAGAGGCGAGACAGAGGGTGTTTGTGGAGAACGTAGGGTCTGTGGAGGACAGAGTCTGATCCACGCTCCCTAGTGGGATAGCTAGCTTCAGGTGTAGGAAGATGAACGAGGAGCAGAGCAGGACGCCTCATGAATCTTTAGGTTTTCTTTCCATTCCATCATTCCTCAGTAAAAAACAAAGAGCCCAGACTTCAAGGGCATCTTCTCTTTAACACAAGAGTGCATCAACATGAAGTAATGTTTCTGGACAATGGTCGCAGGCAACATCCGTGTCCGCATACCCAAACACAAGTCATTTTGTCTGGACTTGAGGGCACTCGTGTGGCTTCAGGGAAAATAGTCTAAGTTGAGTCCTTTTCATCTTCTTGTTGTAAGATCGGTGTTTAGTCATGAACTTCTGTGCTGAATCAAAACGTATTCCCAGAATGACATCAGCATTCCCATATTACTCACAGAAACATTTACTGGGCCACTGAAGTCAAAGTCACGGAGCTGTGTTCTTGCAGTGAGCAAAGAATGAGGTCTTATAAACCTTCTAGCTCATCACATCCCTCTCCTCCCGGCACACTCGTCATACAATAAAGGTCACATCCATCTGTTATAGTAGACAGGACACAAGGGTATTTTACACATCTGTCCACACTCTCTCTAACCTCTAAACCTTCTGAATATTTATAAAATTTAGTCCATCAATCTGATTGCCTCACCTTAAAATCCCCTCCAACTTTACCTTGAGGAATCAACAGGTCAGCGGTCAAATCTCCCTTTAATTGCAGTGGGACAGGAATGGGCTGAAAAAAGCAGTAGTGCAGGATGGTCAATGAAGATGAATATCGGGGAAGAGATTAAGGTGACAAATGAACGATTCCCCTCATACCTTCAGCCTGAGTTGCTAGCAAGCTAAAGACCAACGAGAGCAGGGCTGGGGGCAGCTGGCAGTGATTAGCTTATGATTCACTTTAGCTGCACATAGAGGCAGCTTGTAAAAATATGAACAGTATAACTGTTTCCTGAGTTTGTGCTGACAGCAGCTCCTAGGGGAATGCTGCTCTCTGGAAGGAACACATGGCCACGCACTGGGCCAGTGCCAACCCCTAACAGCTAGCTTCTCCAGAGCTGGACTAACACAAGGTGCCACACAAACTTCCTCAGTTTTGTAGAGATGGACATGGTGGTTAAGTGCAGTCCATATACAATCAAACACCTAAATATAATAAACCCAGATGAACATGTATATGATCTGTTTCTTCCAAATGTTTCAGTCCTACTGCAATCCGCTCCATGTTAATGTTAATTCTGCAAAATGTGAAATTTGGAGAGTCCCTAATTTTTTCTCAAAAATATATTAATAAGAAGTGGTGTCTGAAGCATTTAGAGCCTTGACATGCCAGAAATACCACACTATAAACGAATCCCATCATGACTAAAAGCATTTTTACTTGAGTGGTAAAAAGTACTGGTAGCAAAATGTACTTAAAAGTCTTAATTAGGTGGCAAAATGGCCTCTCTCCATGTTATATTGCATTGCTGGATTATCAGTAGTGCTGTTAAACGATTAAAATATTTAATCGCGATTAATGTCATAGTTAACTCGCGATTAATTGCAATTAATCGCACATTTAAAAAAAAAATGTATCTATTCTAAATGTCCCTTGATTTCTTTTTGTCCCATTAATTTTTTTCTTTTCGTCATTTTAATGCTCTTATCAACATGATACGATACTTTTAAAACGGTGCCTGAACCGAAAGATATATATTTATATATATATATATATATATAATATATATATATCTTATATATATATATAATATATATATATCTATTATTTATATATATATATATATATATATATATATTATATATATATATATATATATATATAATATAATATATATATATATATATATATAATATATAGTGGCCCATACTTTTGACCGGTAGTGTGTACACACTACCGGTCAAAAGTATGGGTCCACTTACAAATTTCCATTCCACTCGATGTTAGACAGAATACCAGCTGATCTAAGTGGGTGGCTGATCTTTAATGCAATATCTACATTGCCCATTATCAGCAACCATTCATCCAATGTTCCAAAGGCCCATTCTGTTCACTAATCTGATATCATTTAAAAAAAACTAACTGAGAAAACATTGGAGAACCCTTTGCAATATGTAAACACATAATGTAATCTGAAAACTGCTGCGCTGGTTAAAAAAACAATGCAACTGATCTCAACTGGTATTCTGTCTATAATGGAGTGCAATGGAAATTCCGAAGTGACCCCAAACTTTTGACCGGTAGTGTGTGTGTGTTTATATATACATATATATATATATAATATATATATATATATATGTAGTCATTTTTAGAGCATCAAGGCATTTAAGTGGCACCAAAACAAGGCATCCAAATCCGTGTTGCTATTCGGTCCGGTAAATAACGGTCATTAGGGCACCGGTGCACCAAATAATAACTCTTTGGATCTACACGATTCATGTGGATGACATTTTCCCATTCAAAACGGCGATTTTCGCTGAGAAGCGATTAGTTATGTTACTACTGTTTGGCCGCCAGAGGTGGGTAGTAACGAGTTACATTTACTCCGTTACATTTACTTGAGTAAGTTTTTGAAAAAATTGTACTTCTAGGAGTAGTTTCAAATCACTATACTCTTACTTGTACTTGAGTAGATTAGTGAAGAAGAAACTGTACTCTTACTCCGCTACATCAGGCTACAATGAGCTCGTTACTCGTTACTACGCTTCATTGTTTTTACCCCAGCGTACGTCTCATTTTAATGTTTTATTTTGACAGAGAGAGAGTCTTCCGCTGAAGGCTCTACCACGTGACTGTGCTTAACCAATCACACGTCGTTGTTCAGTCATGTGACCATACTCGTTTCAGCAGCGCGACAGGTTAGCTTTACAGTCCTAGCAAAGACGTCTGAAGCAAAACGTCGCCAAGGCAACGCAAACCAGGATTATTTGTATGACTACTTTTACTTTTACTTGAGTCATATTATTCTAAAGTAACAGTACTTTTACTTGAGTACAATTTTTGGCTACTCTACCCACCTCTGTTGGCCGCCCAAACATGTGTGTGCTGCATGCTTGTTGTTTTGTTTCCGGTCTAGCTAGATCCGATGGGGTGTTGTAGTTTTTCTAACGTTACTAGTTGTCACTAATTATTCTTACTGAATATTTAGCTGGTTGAGATGGAGCTTATTTTACTGGGTATTTCAATTTTCAAGAAACATCATATTTTATAAGCTTGCATTTAACTGAATGGAGTAAAAAGTAGTTTCCCTCAGATATTTGGTGGAGTACAAACATAGAGTTGTATAAAATAGAAGTACTCAAGGGAAGTATCTCAAAACTGTACTTACAGTAGGTACAACTTTTAAGTAAATGTTCTGAGTTACCTTTCACCACTGGTTGTTATAATAGAAATCCTAGATTTAGATGGCCGATGCCATATCTTCATGTGTTTTTGGCTCATGTGTTCATGAGATAGGCAAACAAAAGGACAACATACAGGAGCAAAATTGTTGTGACCTCTCTTATAAAGAGTAAAAAAGAGGTGGTATTACGGTTTCAAGATGATCTTAATTGTCATAGTCAAAGTCATAAACATTGTGGGCCTAAGCTATGTCCTACAGCTCTGTAATGTTCAATAAATTTAGCATGGAGGCAGGAACGCGCCGCAGCTTCTCACACTTTCATTTGACATTGTTTACCATCTTCCTTCATTGGCCGCTCTCTGCCAAATGCCTTTCACAAAGCCACTGCCAGCTACTGAGTGGTGGGTGGGACGTCCCTCATGCATGAAGCAGCAGGTCATATAGTAGAATCCAGCCAGGCCAGCAGTGAGCAGTCATCTGAGGGCTCAGCTGCCTCCAGCAACACTGTCATCACATTTAAATGGCGCTTAGTGCAAACCATATGCTTCAACAGCACAGCGGTGCATAGTAACACAACAGCAGTTTCTGTGTTGGCATTCCTGATATGCAGTCCTAAGAGGGTACTAAATAGCTGTTGATTATTTGGGAAGGTGATTGGCCAGCTTTGTCTTTAAATACCTGTTAACTGGCAATCAGTCTGGATTTGGACCACGTTGCTGTTCCATTCCAGTTAATGTCAAGTGTACAGCATTACGTCATTAGATCGATGGTGTTTTTCAGTGAATTGTTAACTTTCACATTTAACGTTTAAGTGGTTAGTACTGCTCCTGGCTAAATATGTCACCATGATCCTGTGAAGGTGTGAACAAGACGCATATTTAATAACTCTTAAAGCATGAAGACTAAAGAGTCTGAAGAGTTATACTAGAGTGTTTCTGAAATTGCCAAACTATTCCTTTATAGTGATTAAATTCAGACTTGTGCCATGTTAACAGAAGCCAACTCATGTTTCAGGCAGATACTGTACATCTATCTCCCCCCCTTCATATTTAGCTGTCCTGTCCATTAAAGGGGGAATAACAATCTTTAAAAAATAAGTCACATTGAAAAAGTAATAATGTGCCCTGGATGTGCATCCCACAAATCTCCATCAACTGCAAGATGCTATCCTATCAATATGGGCCAACATTTCTAAAGAATGCTTTCAGCAACTTGTTGAATCAATGCCACGTAGAATTAAGACAGTTCTGAAGGCGAAAGGGGGTCAAACACAGTATTAGTATGGTGTTCCTAATAATCCTATAGGTGAGTGTATAATATAGTATGTTGAAAAAAGTCAGTCAAAAACAGTGATTAAAAGGTCATAGTAACATCATAGTATAGTATGTAAAAAAAGTTCTGGAAAAGTCAGATTACATTATGCCTAAAAAGTCATAGTATAGTAGGTTTAAAAAAGTGCTAGAAAAGTCATGTTTTATTATGCTGAAAAAAGTCATAGTATAACATGTTGAAAAAAGTAATAAGTAAGTAATTGTATAACATGTCGAAAAAAGTAACAAATTCAGTGGCTTGCATAAGTTTACACATTCATGCTAAAGTTGATTAAGAAAAGAGGAATAAAGAAACATCTTTTTTATTTTGAAGGACCACTTATTTCATGGATCCAGGATACTATGCATCCTGATAAAGTTCTCTTGACCTTTGGAATTAAACTAACCCCATATCATCACATACCCTTCACCATACATAGAGATTGGCATGGTGTTATTTCAGTTAGCTTAATAGATGGTTTGATTTGCATTGAGAGAAAATCTTATTAGTGGATAGTGGGCGGCTGTGGCTCAGTGGTAGAGCGGTTGCCTGCCAATCGGTGGTTCGATCCCCGCCCCTGCAGTCATTGTCGAAGTGTCCTTGGGCAAGACACTGAACCCCGAGTTGCCCCCGGTGCTGTGCATCGGTAGTGTCAATGTGAATGAATGTTTATCTGATGAGCAGGTGGCACCTTGTACGGCAGCCCCAGCCACAGTGTATGAATGTGTGTGAATGGTGAATGTTTCCTGTAGATGTAAAAGCGCTTTGAGTAGTTGTTAAGACTGGAAAAGCGCTATATAAATACAGCACATTTACATTTATTAAAAGTTGCCCATGCCATCTCTATGTATGGTGAAGAGTATGTGATGATGTGGGGCTATTTTAATTCCAAAAGCCAAGTGAACTTTATCAGGATGCATAGTATCCTGGATCCATGAAATAACTGGCTATGGGAATTCTATGGGAATGTAACATAGGGGTGTGTATATTAATGCCCCCTGTATTTTAAGGAAGAACATTTATTTATTTACAATACATTTTTCAGTCACAATTGTTTTTTTATTCCTCTTTTGAATCAACTTTAGCATGGGTGTGTAAACTTATACAAACAACTCTAAGTTATTGTATAACATGTCAAAAAAGTAATAAAAACTCATAGTATAGTATGTCAAAAAAAAGTGATAAAAAAAGTCATGGTATATTATTTTGAAAGAAGTCATAATATACTGTGGTATGTAGAAAAACGTGATAAAAAGTCATAGTATAGCATGTCGATGTTAGTCATAGTATAGTATGTCAAAAAAAGCCATTAAAAAATCATAATGTAGTACGTCAAAAATAATCATAGTATAGCATGTCAAAAAAGTGATAAAAAAGTCATAGTATAGCATTTAGAAAAATAGTCATTGAATAGTATGTGCAGAAAAGTAATAGAAAAGTTATAGTTCAGTATATTGAAAAGTGATAAAAAAACTCATTGTATAGTTTGATGAAAAAAGTTACAAAAAAGTAATAGTATGGGATATCGAAATAAAAGTGATAAATAAGTATAGTAAGTCAAAAAATGTATAACTTAAAATGTTGAAAAAAGTGATAGAAAAGTCGTAGTATATCAAAAAGTCATAGGATAGTCTGTTGAAAAGTTCTAGTACTGTATGTCAAAAAGTTAAACAAGCTGTAGGATTGAAAAAAGTAGCTAGGATGTCGTTGAAAAGCAGTATTATGTAAAAAGTGCAAAAGTAGTGTAGTATAATTGAAAAAAGGTGATCGTATGGCATTTCCCAAAAAAGTTAGAAGAAAAGTCATAGTATAAATTGTTGCAGAAAGTGACAAAAAGTCATATAGCATGTCAAAAAAAGTATAGTATTAGTGTGAAAAAAGTAATAAAAAGTTAGTATAGTTTTCAAAAATGATATAGAAAAAAAGTGACAAAAAAGTAAGTATAAGATATCAAAAAATGATAAATAAGTCATAGTATAGTAGTCGAAAAAGTATAACTTAAAATGGCGAAAAAAGTATAGAAAAGTTGTAGTATAGTATGTCAAAAAGTCATAGTATAGTATTGAAAAATTATCAAAAATAATAGTATAGTATGTCGCGAAAGTGATAAAAATCATAGTGTAGCATGTCAAAAAGTAATAATAAGTCAAGGCATGTTGAAAAAAGTAATAGTATATATGTCAAAAAAGTATAAAAAAAAAAGTAATAGTATGTCTTTCAAAAAATGATAATAAGTCATAGTATAGTATTTGAAAAAGTCATAGTATGAAAATGTTAAAAAAGTGATAGAAAAGTCGTAGTATAGTATGTCAAAAAGTACATAGTATAGTATGTTGAAAAACTGATAAAAAGTAATGTATAGTATGTCGAGAAAAGTGATAAAAAGTCATAGTTTAGTATGTTGAAAAAAGCCATCAAAAGTCATAGCATGTCGAAAAAAGTGATGAAAAAGTCATATTATATTATATCGAAAAAATGTCAAAAAAGTAATAAGTCATTGTATAAAAAGTTGAAAAAAGTAATAAACAAGTCGTATAGCATGTCGAAAAAGGTAATAGCATAGCATGTCGAAAAAGTGATAAAAAGTAATGTTATGGTATGTAAAAAAAAAGTAATGAAAAGGTTATTGTATAGAATGCTGGAAAATGAAAAGTCGTACAGTATGCAAAAAGTCATAGTATAGCATGTCAAAAGTGATAAAAGTCATATGTATGTCAAAAGTGATAAAAAGTATAGTTATGTCAAAAAGTGAAAAAGTCATAGTATAGTATGTCAAAAAAGTCATAGTATAGTTTGTCACAAAAAGTAATTAAGAAGTCATAGTATTGCATATCAAAATAGTCATAGTATAGTCTGTCAAAAAAAGTGATAGTATTTTGAAAGAAATCATAGTATGGTATGTTGAAAAAAGTGATAAAAAGTCATATTATATCATGCCGAAGAAGGTAATAAAAAGTCAATAGTATGGCATGTTGAAAAAAGTCATAGTATAATATGTCAAAAAAGTAATAAAAGTCAAAATATAGTATTTTGAAAAAAAGTGACAGAAAAGTCATAGTACAGCATTTTAAAAATAGTCATAGGACAATGTGTCAAAAAAGTCACAAAAAAGTCATAGTATAGTATTTTTTTAAAAAGTGATAGAAAAGTCAATGTATAGCATGTCAAAAATAGTTATAGTATAGTGTGTTGAAACAAGTGAAAAAGGCTTGTTGTAGTATTTCAAAAAGGTCTAAAAAAGATAAAGTATAGCATGTGAGAAGTGACAAAAAAGTCAATGTCTAGCATGCCAAAATTAGTCATAGTATAGTATGTCGAAAAAAGGGATAAAAACGTTATGGCATTTTATGTCAAAAAAAGTCATTAAAAAGTAATTAAAAAATGATGGTATGTTGAAAAATATTAATTAAAAAGGTTATAGTATAGTATGTGGAAAAAGGTGATAAAAAAACATAGTATATAGCATGTCAACAAAAGTCACAAAAAGTGATAAAAAAAGTCATTGTACAGTATGTAGAAAAGTTATAGTATTCTATGTCAAAAAAGATGCTAAAAGTCATACTGTCATATGACAAAAAAGGTGATAGTATGGCATTTCAAAAAGGTGATAAGAAAAATTCATAGTATTGTATGTAAGAAAAAGTGATAAATATATCATAGTATAGAATGTGGAAAAAGTCATGGTATAATATGTTGGAAAAAGTGATGAAAAAACTCATGGTATAACACGTTGAAATTAGTTATAGTATAGTATGTTGAAAAAAGGCATTAAAATCACAGTATAGTATGTCAAAAATAGTCCTACTATAGCATGTCGATATAAGTGATCAAAAGTCATAGTATAGCAATTCAAAAAATAGTCATAGTATAGTATGTTGAAAAAAGGATCAAAAAGTCATAGTACAGAATGTGGAAATAAGTCATAGTATTGCACGTCGAAAAAGTGCTAGAAATGTCATAATGTAGTATGTCAAAAAAAGTAATAAAAAGTCATAGTATAGTATTTTGAAAAAAGTGCTAGAAATGTCATATTATATTATGTCGAAAAAAGTCATTGCATGACTTGTCGAAAAAAGTAATAAGTCATATAGCATGTCGAAAAAAGTAAAAGTATTATATGTCGATAAAAGTCATAAAAAAGTTATGGTATAGTCTGTCAAAAAGTGATATATATAAGTCATAGTTTAGCATTTCGAAAGAAGTCATAGTATAGTATGTCGAAAAAAGTGATAAATAAGTCATAGTGTAGCATGTCGAAAAAGTGATTAAAAAGTAGTAGTGAAAAAGTAAAAAAAAAAGTTATTGTGTAATATGTCGGAAAAAGTAATAAAAAAAAGTCATTGTACAGTATGTCAAAAAAAAGTCATAGAATGGTATGTCAAAAAAAGTTCTAAAAAGTCATAGTAAAGTTTGTCGTAAAAGTGCTAAAAAGACATGGTATATCATATTGAACAAGGTGATAAAAAAGCCCTAGAAGACAGCTACAGCCATCTGTTGACGCAATAACCATAAGGAAAAAGAGACAACGACTGGCTCCCTCAGGTCTGAAGAATAAGACGAAGTGTTTTGTTTAGAATCAAAGGGTTTTTCCAAAACATGATAGGGCTTTCCTCAGGGGGCAGAAGAGAGATCAAGGGTTTTTTCAGTGTTACACGGACACAGAATGTGTGGTGTCACTTGTTACTCTGTTCATTGTGAACTGCCATTCCCTCATTTTGTTTGATGTTCTCTCGAGAAAATAATTAAACTCTTTCACCGAATATCCAAACTTTAATCAGTTTCAGCCTGTCTTATTTTGTTTCAACAAGGTCTTTCTTCATTCACAAATTCCTCCCTCGCTGAACAGAAACTTCCACAACATATAGTATGTCGAAAAAACGATTAAAAGTCAGATCCCTAGCATTGTCAAAAATAGTCCTAGTATAGCATGTCCAAACAAGTGATAAAAAAGTAATAAATAAGTCAGTGTAGTATGTAGAAAAAGTTCTAGTACGGTATGTCAAAAAGTGACAAAAGTCATAGTGTAGTATAATGAAAAAAAGGTGATCTTATGGCATGTCCAAAAAGTTAGAAGGAAAAGTCATAGTGTTGTATGTCAAAAAAAGTGATAAAAAAGTCATAGTATTGATTGTGGAAAAAGTCATAGTATAATATGTTGAAGAAAGTCATAGTATAGTATGTCAAAAAATGGTGATTAGAGGCAAGGCAAGGCAGCTTTATTTGTATAGCACATTTCAGCAACAAGGCAATTCAAAGTGCTTTACACAAAATCAGTTAAACAGATAAAACACAAGTAAAAACAGTTAAAAATCACAAGCATAAAACACATGAATAGACAGTAAAAACAAAGAGAAACATAAAACACAAGAATAAAATTTACAGTGCAGCATAAGAAATTAAAGAAATGATTAGTCATTTAAAGAAAGGCAGCATCAATAGAAGGTCTTCAGCCTTGATTAAAAGAACTGAGAGTAGCAGCGGATCTACAGGTTTTGGGAGTTTATTCCAGATATGAGGAGCATAGAAACTGGAAAGCTTAGAGATTAGAGAGGCTGACACAAACTAAACTTCTTCACCTGCTTGTATCCTTCCTCTGCATTTATTCTACAATTTTGTAATTAAGGTCATGAAACTTATTGCACCACACTGGACATTTCTGGGACATGGATGCGCACACACTCAACCTTCTCTTTTCTAATCATTCCCTTATCCCTTATTCCCTAAGCCATCTGACCTGCACTGTTATAATAACAATGAAATGCTGTGTCATTAACTTTAGACCAGGATTTTGTTGGTCAAGGGCTTTAGGTTTAGCGCCGCACTGCACCGGGTGCAAGATAGGACCTATAGTATAGTATGTCAATAAAAGAGAGACTGACAGGAACAAAACTTCTCTTCACATATTTGTATTTTTCATTTTTGTAAAATTACACTTCGGTGAATTTGAACACTCAACCTTCCTTTCTTCCAATCATTCTGTTATTCCCTCATGCTATCTGACCTGACAGAAGTGGTTATGATTTTGGCATATTTGTCTCTTTCAAAAAGATTGGACATCAATACTTCCTCAAACATTTAAGATTTGAACACTCAACCTTATCGCTTCTTATCCTTTTCATATCACTCTAAGCTAACTGACCTGACAGAAAAATGTATCATTTGGGCATTTTTGTCTCTTTTACTTAATTGGATCTCAACCTACATAAGATTTGATGACTTAACCTTCTGTCATTTGATCATAATCTCATCACCCTAAACTATCTAACCAGATGCAACCTTGTTGTTTTCGTAAAAAAGTCAAAATATAGTATGTCAAAAAATAATAAAAAAGTCATCGTATTGTTCAATTCAATTACACTTTATTTATAGTATCAATTCACAACAAGAGTTAGCTCGAGAAACTTTACATAGTAGGTCTAGACCACACTCTATAATTAACAAGGACCCAACAGTTCTAGTAGTTCCCTCCATAGCAAGCAACAGTGCGACAGTGGCGAGGAAAAACTCTCTTTAGAAAGAAACCTCGGACAGACCCAGGCTCTTGGTAGGCGGTTTCTGACGGCCGATTGGGGTTGAAATGAAGAGTGGAAATAACAGCACAGTAAAAGATAATGGAACAGTGACTAAAAATAGTAGTTTGTAGTAGTTCAATGGCATAGCAGGGCAAAGCACAGCATTACAAGGCACGCACAGCGTAGCAGAGCATAGCGTAGCAAGATGTAACAGGGCATCGCAGGACTTGTAGCAGGACCATGACAACAGCTGCAACCTTCATTTTGCCGCCTCTCTGATCCAAGGAAACATGCTGGGGGAAAAACAACATAAGGACTCCAGGGAATGACTCCCCAGAGCTAGGTTAGTAACAGGCATTTCTGGGACATGGATATACACAAATGGAAAGATAAAGGAGAGAGGAGCTCAGTGTGTCAAAGGAAGTCCCCCAGCAATCTAAACCTATTACAGCATAACTAAGAGAGACAGGATAAAGAGAGGAGTCTGGTCGGACTGTACTGCTCTGCCTCCCTTTACATGGCTCCCTTCATTCCTATGCATTGTGTATGGTAGCCTTTACAATGTTATTTATTTGTTTTATTACCACACACACATCCATAGCAGAGCTACCCACACCCATGTTTATCCGGATGCTTGATTGTAATAAAGCATCAACAGAGAGAAGTTGTCTCCGTCCGTGTTTTAACAGACACACCTGGGTCAAAGTTGGAAACCAGAATCAGCTTTAAATACAGGCCCAATCTAGTCCTCACTAAGTATAAAATAATTTCACTGGAGTTAGTTATTATTTTTGCGTCATCAATACCAAATTGAATCTAATTGGATGGGAATATACACAGACTTCTCACTAAATCGCACTTGAATTTATATCTTGCTACTCGGTCAAAATCTTATTAACCTGGAGTCCCGGTCTCTGTCACAATAAATAAGCTATATGTTTTAGGCCTATTGGCAGACAGCCATTTAAAATGTAGGTTATGACATATAAAGAGCCTTTTTTCCATGTCCACTGTAGTTTCTCAGCATGCACTCTTCACATCTGTCTGGTCCAGGTAGCTTTGTCATTCACAAGGCTACTTTTACTTTTATACTTTAAGTAAATTTCCAAGCCTCTACTTTGTTACTTTTACTTGCGTAAAGACGTTAAATCAGTACTTCTACTTTTACCAGAGTATTTTTTAACACAATTACCTGTACTTCTACTTGAGTACGGGAAGTGAGTACTTTTGCCATCTCTGACTTTTAGAGACTCTAGGAACCAAAAGTAACTCTGAATTCTGGGAGCGTAGTGCTCCAGTGGGACAATACGGCACTAGGAGCTCTTCAAGATAAGATGATGCTTGACCATTTTGAGCTTTGTAGGTCAGGAGAAGGATTTTAAATTCAAACCTGGATTTTACAGGAAGCCAATGCAGAGAAGCTAATACGGGATAAATATGATTCTTATCTTAGTTCTTGTCAGAACACGCACTGCAGCATTCTGGATCAACTGGAGAGTCTTAAGGGACTTATTTGAGCATCCCGATAATAAAGAATTACAGTAGTCTAGCCTGGAAGTAACAAATGCATGGACTACTTTTTTACCATCATTTTTAGGATGGATGTTCCTAATTTTGGCAATGTTCCGAAGATGAAAAAAGGTTGTTCTTGAGGTTTGTTTTAGATGGGCGTTAAAAGATATATCCTGATCAAAAAGATTTCTGACAGTAGTGCTAGAGGCCAGGGCAATACCATTCAGAGAAGCTATGGCCCTAGATAATGAAGTTTGGAGGTGTTTAGGGCCCAGCACAATAACTTCACTTTTGTCTGATATTAACATCAGAAAATTGTATGTCATGCAGGATTTTAATCATTTATGCTAACTGACTGGTTTTCATCTGGCTTCATTGATAGATATAATTGGGTGCCAGCCCCATAACAATGAAAGTTAATTGAGTGTTTCCTTTTATTATTGGCTTGAGGACGCATATATAAAGAGAATAGAATTGTTCCAAGCACTGAGCCTTGTGGAATGCCATGGCGAACTTTAGAGTACTTGGAGGATTTATCGTTAACATTAACAAATTGAGATTGATCGGATAAATAAGACTTAAACCAACTCAGTGCGAGTCCTTTAATGCCAAGTAAATATTATAGTCTCTGTAACAGAATGGTATGGTCAATGGTGTCAAATGCAGCACTAAGAGCTAGTAAAACAAGTACAGAGACAAGTCCTTTGTCTGCAGCAGTTAGAAAGTCATCATTAATTTTCACCAGTGCCGTCTCTGTGCTATGATGCTTTCCAAATCCTGACTGAAAGTCCTCAAGTAAACTATGGCTAAGTAGAAAATCACATAATTGATTAGCAACTACCTTCTCAAGGATCTTGGAGAGAAAGGGAAGATTAGATATAGGTCTAAAGTTTGCTAAAACCTCAGGGTCAAGGGAGGGTTTTTTCAGGAGAGATTTTATCACAGCTACTTTAAATGACCGTGGTACATAATCTGTTAATAGAGACAAATTGATCGTATCTAGTAATGGAGTGTTAACCACGGGTAAAACTTCTTTTAGCCTCGTTGGAATGGGGTCTAAGAGACAGGTAGATGGCTTCGCTGAAGAGACCTTTGACATTAACTGTTGAAGGTCTATAGGACAAAAGCAGTCTAAGTATATGGCAGGTCTTGTCGTTCTTTCTAGTGCTACTGCGTTTGAAGGGGAACCGTTAGAAATTGAGGGCAAAAGCTAATGAATTTGATCTCTAATTGTTATAATTTTATCATTAAAGAAGCTCATAAAGTTGTCATTCCTCAGAGCTATAGGAATAGATGGCTCAATAGAGCTATGACTATCTGTCAGCCTGGCTATAGGGCTGAAAAGAAAACCTTGGGTTGTTCTTATTTTCTTATTAGTGATGAGTAATAGTCTTATCTGGCATTTCTGAGGGCCTTCCTATACATTTTCAGACTGTCTTGCCAATCTAAACGAGATTCTTCCGGTTTGGCGGAACGCCATTTACTTTCAAGTTTTTGCGAGATTTGTTTTAATTTGCGAGTTTGGGAGTTATACCAAAGTGCTAGTTTCCTTTGCTTCATCATCTTCTTTTTGAGAGGAGCAACAGAGTCTAAAGTTGTCTATAGGCAGGTCGTAGCACCATCTACAAATGTATCAATTTGGGAGGGACTAAAGTTAACGTATAGGTCCTCTGTTATATTAAGGAACGGAATTGAATTAAATGCTGTTGGAATATCGTCCTTAAATTTAGATATAGCACTGTCAGATAAGGATGTAATGTAGAAGCTTTTATTTATTTTAGTATAGTCGGGTAGTAAGAATTCAAAAGGTATTAGAGAATGGTCTGATAATAAAGGATTCTTCAATTTTTATGCCGTATGTCAGCACAAGGTCAAGGGTGTGAGTAAAACAGAAAATTAAATTTTTTGAATTAAGGCATTAAGATTTTTTTCATTCCTCTTTTTAATCAACTTTAGCATGGGTGTGTAAACGTATTCAAGCCACTGTAGTATGTCTAAAAAAGTGAAAAAAAGTCATATTATAGTATGTCAGAAACATTCATAGTATGGTAAGTCAAAAAAAATATTAAGAAGTCATAGTATAGTATGTTGAAAATAGTCATAGTATAACATGTCTAATGTGACCGCTCTACCCCTGAGCAACAGCCACAGTGTAGTGTGCATGCTGTGCATAAGCCTAGGCACATTTTATTAATGCATTGTTAAAATAACAATAAAAGGCTGTGTTATTGACTTTAGACCAGGTTTTTGTTGGTCAAGGGCATCAGGTTTGGTTTCAGGTGCAAGATAGGGCCTATAGCATAGTATGTCAAGAAAGAGATAAGAGAGACTGACAGAAACAAAACTTCTCTTCATCTATTTGTATTGTTCATTTTTGTAATTTAGGTCTTGAAAATAATTACATCACAGTGCATTTGAACACTCAATTTTCTGTCCTCCAATCATTCTCTTATCCCCTAAGCTATCTAGCTTGACGGCAAAAGAAAGTATGATTTTTGAAAATACATCTCTTTCACTTAGTACATTGGCCCTCAAAACTTACCTAAAACATAAGATTCAAACTCTCAACCTTTGTCTTTCAGTTATAATCTCATTACCTTAAGCTTTCTGACCTGACACAACCTTTATGTTCAACCTTTGTTTTGTAAAAAAGTCAAAATATAGTGTGTCAAAAAGTAATAGAAAAAGCAATAGTATATGTCAAAAACGCAATAATAAAAGTCATAGTGTAGTATGTCAATAAAAGTGATAAAAAAGTCACAGTGTAGTGTGTCAAAATAATCATAGTATAGTATGTCTAAAAAGGGAATAATAAAAGTCAAGCTATAAAGTTTCATATATAGGCATTTTAACATGGGGGTCAATGGAAAATTGATTCACTTTTGCACCCAGATTCAAGTGGCCTCTCAATGAACTGCAGTTTTTGGGACTTCACTGCTCAGCAAGGGAGGTTGCCCCTTGATTTAGACCTATGATAGATAAAATTAAAGTAAACTTGAATTAAAAGTAGCATGTCTGCAAGAGTCTTTAAATTTCTGCTGTTTTACAAACTTTGATTCTGAGATGGAAATTCCTCGATGTGTATACTTTACACAAAGACAAGTTTTTTAGGGTGGACGAGTTTTAGTGTGACACTAAATGGTGGATAGCGTAGTAATATTTCACCATTTGCTTTAATCGCCAGATTGTAGTTTTCCCAGTGTAGTGTGACTCTTGGATGCCCAAACTAAAGTAAACTTGGCAGTATGCTTCATTGAAATAGTGAATTTGAGATGATATCTCATTTTGATTTGTGAATTGAAACTCCTGCACAAAATGACAAATGTATACAATGGCATGGCAAACCTTTATTTAAATGATCAATTTCCAAAAATAATTTTGAGAATACACAAATAATTGTGGCCTTGACCAACTTCCACTTTGCTCGTTTGAGATCCATGATGTCTCTCTCTCATGGGTGGGCCAAAGCAGAGAAAGGGGAGGTAATTTTGCCCTTTATGACCTCATAAGGGGCAAGATTCCAGATCGGCCCCTCTGAGCTTCCATTTTCTCAAAGGCAGAGCAGGATACCCAGGGCTCAGTTTACACCTATTGCCATTTCTAGCCACTGGGAGGGCCATAGGCAGGCCGAGGGAATGCATATTAATATTTAAAAAATAAAAATAAAAAAATGTTCATGCCATGGGACTTTTAATAATTCTCAAAAGTCAGAAATGTAAACACTACTGTGCTTTTTCTCTTAAAGCCTGTGATCACTGCAATGTGTGTGTGTGTGTGTGTGTGCACTTGAATGCAGATCAGACCATGTGTTTAGCAGGCCGACATCCAGTTCCTGCTTTGATTAGGATTTCCCAATCGATGAAGCATTTTATCACCAAATGTATTGAGACCGTCTAGAAAGGATTGAAGAGCAGATCGAAAGATTAAAATGTATATTTCACCCGTTCTTTCTGTGTCTCCTCCAGGGTGTCGGGTCCCCTCATGTCTCCAGGCCTGAAGGGAACGGGGACGCCACCTCCTTCTCTGGAGAAACAGCATGTCCACCCTCACCACAAGCCCTACTCTCACTATCACCACCATCAGTCTGCCAACGACGGTAAGACTGACCTAAAGACATCTGTCTGAATGTGAATTTTTTTTCAGAAAATCTGTTTTGGCTTGAATTTAAAAATGTTCATTGGCGTTTCAATTTAATATCCTGACATTTTTCCCGTTGCAGGCGATTCAGGAACATGTAGCATGAGCAGTACTCTTGCATAATTTCCTATAAGGGAATCGGCTGTATCAAATCACTTAAACATACATAAGAACACCCCTGTGTCCTTTTTTGAACACTTGCTATACCAGCAGACACACATGAAAGCCACACAAACACACAAAGAGAGGAAGTTGGCTTTTAGAGCAGCAATACTTCCTGTGGCTCTGTCAGAGCATTTTTAGGACAGAGCGAGATTAGAGTCGCAGAGACAGAGTGGGGAAAACCACATGCCGGAAGCCTTTTCCCTAAGCTGATTTAACCAACAAAATGCTGGCTCATGTGTTCAGCTGTCTCTCAGCGCCCTAACGTGGCAGCCTAAGCTGTCACTCCAGAGCCTTTTTTTCCTAATGCCTTAAACACTGTTTTCCCTGTAAAGATCTACACATGGACGTCTCTCTAACCACACTGTGGTCAGGCCGTTACGTAAAAGCGCTCCAGACAAGGCCGCTTTTCCATTATCATGACTCCTGCGGTCCATTCTGAGTACAAACTGAGACGAAGGGGATAAATGCCACATACTATGGGGCTGGCGCAGTTAGCACAAGCACAAATATAGGATTGTCATAATTCGAGATCTAAGTTTCATCCAGATGGAGCAGGCGCTTACCGACCTTGGAAACAATCACCCGTAGACACCGGCGGCAGTCGATTAAGTCTGGCTTCTATTTTTCTCCTCAACATCCTCCATCATTTCCTAGAATACCAAGGCAGCTTTCAGAGCTGCTTCCACTTCGGAGATTCTTACAGGATGGAGCAGACGGTCAGCGGTGTCCACGTCCCAGGAGATTCTCACGCCTACACTTCCCATCAGCACAATGGCTTCCACATGTCAACCAGCAACACTGGCACTGCAGGTGAGGACATTTTTACCAAGACTGAGCATAAAAGAGCTCTAGAATGACTTCATTAAAAATTTGAAACAAACCGCTATGTATCATTTCTGTTCCAGGCTTTAACCTGGCCCAGGAGATTCAAGGCGGCGCAGGGTGCCAGTTCTCCTCCAGCCCAGAGGAGAGCATTTTCTTCCAAGTGGGCAACTTTGACCGCAGCCTGAGCCACATGTCCTCCGTCTACACGGAGACATAGAGCAACACTGGAGCAGGGTACACTTCACATCTACTCTGCAGTCCTTCCACACCCATCTGCTTACACTTGGAACACCTCTTTGCTTTTTTTCATACAAGCTATGGGTCAAATAGGTCATATAATTTAGATCTTATTCTGAACTACTTAGCTGCCAGATGCATGTGAAACCAGCAAAATGAAACACATGTATACTGCAATGTGATTAACTACTCACATGACACCATCTGAATGGTCAAGATGCAAATTTTACTAATAGTCAAAGTAGGTTAAAAAAACTTTAAGGCTTCTGAGCTATTTCAACAAAGATGTCGTCACCAGTTGCATACGTCTTCCAGTTTTGACTAGTTCAACCAAAAAGCAATTTTCTTGTCTTTTGTGAATCGTTTTCACAAGTAAAATGATCCAGTAATTTATACGAAAATTGACAAAGATCTGGTTCTTGCTCTTCTGGTTTTTCATTACTTCAAATAAAGAAATGACACAAGTGAATTAAATTACACAGACGTCTTCTTTATTATTAGTAAAGCTGAAGACTTACAATTTTTTGATTATTATTTCTTAGACTCAGAATCACATTTATTGGCCAACAGCACAACATGTCCACACACAGGTTTTTCAACATTGCTATATAAACTTTAAACGCTACAAAACTCATGAATGGAAATGAAATGTCCTCTCCCTTTTCTCTCTAATCTACAACTTCCAATCGTTTAGACTGAAGTGTAGAAAATAATATATCATTTTGCTGTGTTGTTTTAGCAGTGGAAAAAAATGTTTGCATTTCTGTATTTTGTTTTTAAGTGGTTTTTTTGTTGCTTTTTGGATTTATGCCTTGAGGAGGGTTTGAACTCATAATTCTGCAATAATGCAGAGAAACCAACCTACTTTATTATAATTATTATTATTATTATTATTATATGTATAAAATGTACAGTTTGTTTACAGCAATCATTTGAATGTTTGTCATTTCTCAATTTAAGAAATAAATAATTGAATGATCACACAATGTCTCTTTTTCGACATGTATTGTCACTTTATATAAAATACAAAAAAATAGAGAGAACTCAGATTGTTCACATTAGTTATACATGTCTGTAAAATATTCAATGTTCAAGTCTGATGCCTGATGGTGAAAGCCAGGGGAAAATTCAGACAGTTAGCATGAGGATGTTCTTCCCTCTAGTGGAGACTAGTGAGTACTGCAACAGGAACAGAATACAAAACTTTGTGTGTAACACCTCACCGCTGCGTCTCTTATTTCTGCTTTTTCTTGTTGAGGTAGCTCTGATAATAGAAGTTACTGAAGAGGACGGCGAGGATAAGGACATAACCAACCACCGCCGCATTCATGGCGTCGGGGAAGTCGCAGTCTGTGATCAGGTTGTAGCCTGAGTGCAGGACGAACAGCAGAAACTGCAGCTGGAGAGGAAGTCAGGGAAAAGTTCAGTTTAGCTTACTTCCCAAACATTTTGTGTATTCTCAAACAGAGCAGGAGGCCACTCACCAGCTGCAGAGACGTGAGGTATCGCTTCCACCACAGATACTTCTGCATGTGAGGGCCGAGGGCAGCCAGGCCGTAGTAAGAATACATCACAATGTGAACAAAGGTGTTGACCAGCCCGATGAAGAACGCTGCAGGATAGGAACAGAGGATGTAAAATAAAAATCACTCACAAAATAGGCTATTTTCATACATTTAATTCAGTGTCCCCTTCAATATTTACAACATGTGACTTTGCCCTCCCCCCACAATAAAAATGATAAATTAGCAGAGGACTTTTCGACAAACTGCTAGAACTCTACTCCGGTAAAGTAGTTGGTGTTGGAAGAAGCATGAAACAACTACGCATGGTTGTTGAAGCAGGACACCCCATGACATTTCCACCCTTATTTGATGTAGAAAAGGCACAAGCATGAAAAGTCACCAAAATGCAGGAAATGAAGTGTTTGACGCTCAAAATCTTTTTGGGGAGACCCCCTACTAAAAAGGTTGAAACGATTACTGTGTAAAACAGTTTCAAAAACTGTAGAGGAAGGATAGTTAAAGAACAGAGTGAGTGAATTTGGAAACAACTGGTACAAGTTTCAACATGTGAGGCTGCAGACACACAGAAAGGCACAGTAAGATACTAAGGTTGCCAAGACTTTGTGTTAGTCTTAGAGTTTAGCTTTAGCATTTAAGTCACATTCAACAGCATAATCAGGCCCCTGTTATTTGCATTTATGAACATAGATGCAATGCACGTTTGTCACAGAAGTAAAGGCTGGACTACAAAAAAGGTGTTTGGAGCAGTTTGAGTGTTTTCTGTTGGACATGGTAAGTGCCTTTGGGGTGGACTTTGGGCTTTTTCACTTTAAAAACCTATACCATGCACAAAAAAAAGATATATAACAGTAAAAGAAAGGGAAAAATACAAAAAAGCGTACAATGAGCACTTTATGTTTTTAGAACTGTCTCATGATATATTGTCTCTAGAAGTGTATTACTCAACTTTTTTTGTTAAAGAAGGAAAAGAAAATCATAATACTCCTAGAATCACAATAAATGAAAATCGCAATACAAATCAGCGCCCATGTAGTAATTGTGACTAAAGCATATCGCCCAAGCCTGAATGGCTATGTAGGAAAATGTCACCCAAGGCAACAGTGTAGCTCATTTACATGTTTGTAATAGTTTTGGACAACAGTACAATACAACAGGCTTTGGCTTCACAGACAATACTTGATAGTGGATTAATTGTTGTCTTTTCATAGGATATGTTGACAATATGAAACATAGAATATCACCAGACTTCTCCTTTAAGCGGCAATTTCCACCAACAAGGTCATGATGATACTTATTTGATTTTTTATACATCATTTTCATACTATAGCAAATGACTAAAAAAAGTTGACTTACACTGTCCACCAGCCACATATTTGATTCCCGCCCACCAGTTGAACATCAGGGGGCCGTGGTGGTAAATATGAAGGAACGTCAGCTGAC